>NC_143028.1:73917500-74082500 GCF_057628025.1 Oncorhynchus mykiss
AATCTTTTTGGCTCTATAACAAAGAATACAGAGCAAAAACATATACATGATCAAATACAGATCTTAGAATCAACTATTAAAGACTACCAGAACCCACTGGATTCTCCAATTACATTGAATGAGTTACAGGACAAAATAAAAACCCTCCAACCCAAAAAGGCCTGTGGTGTTGATGGTATCCTCAATGAAATGATCAAATATACAGACAACAAATTCCAATTGGCTATACTAAAACTCTTTAACATCATCCTTAGCTCTGGCATCTTCCCCAATATTTGGAACCAAGGACTGATCACCCCAATCCACAAAAGTGGAGACAAATTTGACCCCAATAACTACCGTGGAAAATGCGTCAACAGTAACCTTGGGAAAATCCTCTGCATTATCATTAACAGCAGACTCGTACATTTCCTCAATGAAAACAATGTACTGAGCAAATGTCAAATTGGCTTTTTACCAAATTACCGTACAACAGACCATGTATTCACCCTGCACACCGTAATTGACAACCAAACAAACCAAAACAAAGGCAAAGTCTTCTCATGCTTTGTTGATTTCAAAAAAGCCTTCGACTCAATTTGGCATGAGGGCCTGCTATACAAACTGATGGAAAGTGGTGTTGGGGGTAAAACATACGACATTATAAAATCCATGTACACAAACAACAAGTGTGCGGTTAAAATTGGCAAAAAACACACACATTTCTTCACACAAGGTCGTGGGGTGAGACAGGGATGCAGCTTAAGCCCCACCCTGTTCAACATATATATCAACGAATTGGCGCGGGCACTAGAAAAGTCTGCAGCACCCGGCCTCACCCTTAAAGAATCCGAAGTCAAATGTCTGCTGTTTGCTGATGATCCTGTGCTTCTGTCACCAACCAAGGAGGGCCTACAGCAGATCCTAGATCTTATGCACAGATTCTATCAGACCTGGGCCCTGACAGTAAATCTCAGTAAAACCAAAATAGTTGCCCTAGATCACACAAAAAACGATACATACCTTGGCCTAAACATCAGCGCCCCAGGTAATTTCCACAAAGCTGTGAACGATCTGAGAGACAAGGCAAGAAGGGCATTCTATGCCATCAAAAGGAACATAAATTTCAACATACCAATTAGGATTTGGCTAAAAATACTTGAATCAGTCATAGAGCCCATTGCCCTTTATGGTTGTGAGGTCTGGGGTCCGCTCACCAACCAAGACTTCACAAAATGGGACAAACACCAAATTGAGACTCTGCACGCAGAATTCTGCAAAAATATCCTCCGTGTACAACGTAGAACACCAAATAATGCTTGCAGAGCAGAATTAGGCCGATACCGACTAATTATCAAAATCCAGAAAAGAGCCGTTAAATTCTATAACCACCTAAAAGGAAGCGATTCCCAAACCTTCCATAACAAAGCCATCACCTACAGAGAGATGAACCTGGAGAAGAGTCCCCTAAGCAAGCTGGTCCTGGGGCTCTGTTCACAAACACAAACACACCCTACAGAGCCCCAGGACAGCAGCACAATTAGACCCAACCAAATCATGAGAAAACAAAACGATAATTACTTGACACATTGGAAAGAATTAACAAAAAAACAGAGCAAACTAGAATGCTATTTGGCCCTACACAGAGAGTACACAGCGGCAGAATACCTGACCACTGTGACTGCCCACAAAATGAGGTGGAAACTGAGCTGCACTTCCTAACCTCCTGCCCAATGTATGACCATATTAGAGAGACATATTTCCCTGAGATAACACAGATCCACAAAGAATTCAAAAACAAATCCAATTTTGATAAACTCCCATATCTACTGGGTGAAATTCCACAGTGTGCCATCACAGCAGCAAGATTTGTGACCTGTTGCCACGAGAAAAGGGCAACCAGTGAAGAACACACACCATTGTAAATACAACCCATATTTATGCTTATTTATTTTATCTTGTGTCCTTTAACCATTTGTACATTGTTAAAATACTGTATATATATAATATGACATTTGGATTGTCTTTATTGTTTTGAAACTTCTGTATGTGTAATGTTTACTGTTCATTTGTATAGTTTATTTCACTTTATATATTCACTTTATATATTATCTACCTCACTTGCTTTGGCAATGTTAACATATGTTTCCCATGCCAATAAAGCCCCTTGAATTGAATTGAATTGATATTAGAGACAGACAGAGGAGGAGACATTAGAGACAGAGAGAGAGGAGTAGATATTAGAGACAGAGAGAGAGGTGGAGATATTAGAGACAGAGAGAGGAGGAGACATTAGAGACAGAGAGAGGAGGAGACATTAGAGACAGAGAGAGAGGGGGAGACATTAGAGACAGAGAGATGAGGAGACATTAGAGACAGAGAGAGAGGAGGAGATATTAGAGACAGAGAGAGAGGAGGAGATATTAGAGACAGACACATGCAGACAGAACTACAATATACGGGACATACAACATCTCCTGTACATTAAACAGAATAAAAACACACACAGACACATTCAAGGCCTTTCCATCATCTCTCAGGATGCGTTGATTTGAAGAGTTGTTGTGAGTCTCACCAGTGATAGTAGTTGAAACGCGGCCTCCAGTTCGGCGTCCTCAGGAGGGTTTGCAAGGCGCAGGCCAGGTTCACAAACATGTAGCACATCAGAAAGAACCTACACGAAGGAAACAACGCCTTCAGACATTACAAAAGGAGAGACAGCAAAGTGCCTCACAAATAAAAAATACATTTAGTCTTTATTTGGACACATTACTTGCTTATATGTTGCTTATAACCAAATGAAAACAATTCTAAGATATAAATACTAGTAAATCATTGCATTGTGTTAAGATGTTTAACTTCACCTTATCAAGTGCTGAGAAGTATTTGTCCGTTGTCAGATGTCTCTATTTTTAGGGAGCTTTAATATTGCAGATAGATTTATTGCAGATAGTTAATGTCATATGTACGGTGTCCATATTAGGACAAATCATATTAGTACAGGATGAGTGCATCCCAGCACTCATGAATAGGGCCAAGAGTTGTACCTGGTCATGTGATTTCATCAGGAAAACTCTGGGCCCTAATCATAGGCTGTAAACACTAGGACCCAGAGTTTTAACTGTCCAAATAGTTATATTCTGTAACTAGGACCCAGAGTTGGGAAGAGTTGGGGAAAAACTCCTGGTCTGGCTCATAGACACTCACATGGAGAGGATGGGGGCCACTGCGTCCAGAGAGGCAATGAGGATCCCAATCTCACAGATACCCGCTGTCAGTAGCAAGGCCCAGGTGGGCTCCCCGTTGGCTTTCCCATGGCCAAACACCTGGGAGGACACATCCCACACAGAGATGTTAGAAGGAATAGAGATACCTGGGAGGACACATCCCACACAGAGATGTTAGATGGAATAGAGATACCTGGGAGGACACATCCCACAGAGATGTTAGATGGAAAGAGATACCTGGGAGGACACATCCCAGAGAGATGTTAGATGGAATAGAGATACCTGGGAGGACACATCCTACACAGAGATGTTAGATGTAATAGAGATACCTGGGAGGACACATCCTACACAGAGATGTTAGATGTAATAG
This sequence comes from Oncorhynchus mykiss, assembly GCF_057628025.1. Taxonomy (NCBI): domain Eukaryota; kingdom Metazoa; phylum Chordata; class Actinopteri; order Salmoniformes; family Salmonidae; genus Oncorhynchus; species Oncorhynchus mykiss. The sequence continues at coordinate 73,921,077 of NC_143028.1, forward strand.
AGATACCCGGGAGGACACATCCCACACAGAGATGTTAGATGGAATAGAGATACCTGGGAGGACACATCCTACACAGAGATGTTAGATGGAATAGAGATACCTGGGAGGACACATCCCACAGAGATGTTAGATGGAATAGAGATACCTGGGAGGACACATCCCACAGAGATGTTAGATGGAATACAGATTGAACTAACAGTAGTTCCTCCATTATTTCAAGGCAGGTTGAATGTGGATACTACAGAGGAGTTTTGGTAGTGATCAATGTCACCTGAGACTGATATGAGATGTGTTGACAAACCAACATAACTAATGGTCCCAGATCAGTGTTAAATGCTAGAATGTTGACAGAGTTATCATAACTAATGGTCCCAGATCATAACTAATGGTCCCAGATCAGTGTTAAATGCTAGAATGTTGACAGAGTTATCATAACTAATGGTCCCAGATCAGTGTTAAATGCTAGAATGTTGACAATGACAGACTGACCCGTAGGATGGGCACGACACCGTCCCTGGAGATGGCCTGCATGAGACGCGGAGCACCCGTCAAGCTCTGAAGCCCCGCCCCACAGGTGGAGAAGAAGGAGCCAATGACAATAACCCACGGGGACGGCCAGGCCAAGGTGCCAATGACCAGGTTGCCATTGACGCCCTCCCCAAACCTGAGGGAGATGGACATGACATCCAGCCAATCAGAAATGGAGAAAGCTAGGAGAGCCAATTACCAGGATCCTACTCATTAGAAACCAAACTGAAGAAAACTGACTGAAACATTGGAGGGACGACCTGGTCTAATACTGCAATTAAACGTGATAATTTTCCTTTTCCGTTGCAAAATGTTTAAAAACGTTTTCAGTTAAATGGCCTCCCTCACCAAGTACCTCAGCACTGGAAAAGGTTGACTGAGAAATATTGAAACAATTTTGCAGAAATGTGAACTTATTATCCATTACTTACTTGTCTCTAAGGACCACTCCCTCGATACAGGCACCGAACAGGATCACAGCTGACATGTCTATAAAAAGGTCACATTAAGGAAAATAGACAGACAGACAGACAGACAGACAGACAGACAGACAGACAGACAGACAGACAGACAGACAGACAGACAGACAGACAGACAGACAGACAGACAGACAGACAGACAGACAGACACAGATCTAGCACATAGGGACATATCCTCACATATCTATTCGATATCTGCACACTGAGTTTACAGTGCTGCATTGAGGTAATGACGGTTCGACAGAGCGGTTATTGTTGGGTTATGTCTGATGTATTTTTATACATGATTGATTGCTTTGTCCTGTAATGGTCACTTGAGATGAAGATGAAGAGCAACATGGATATCATTCGTAACATACAGTAACAAGCTTGAGGCCATTGGCTCAATTCAATTCAACCTAACTTGTATGTATTTATGTTGGAAAGTAAAATACCAAAAGTTTTTGTATAAAATGGAGGTATTTTACTATTGACAGATAACATGTGATCCTCAGCTATAAGTAGCGTGCACCCTAACCCTAACCCTAACCCTAACCCTAACCCTAACCCTAACCCTAACCCTAGCCCACTGACTTCAGAAGTGGACCAGTATAAGGATAGTTAAATGAAAAAATAAAACAAGGATACACACTATTGAGGTAGTGGTGATGGCCATGATAGTGCCGATGGGGATGGACTTCTGAGCGTCGCGTAGATCTCCTGAGCGGTTTGATCCGGCCATGATCCCTGTGACACACAAGTAGAGAGGTCACTGTAGAAGGAACTCTGATTTTGTCAAATTACTACAACTGAACAACACAACAACATTATCCTTCTAATAACAAACAGCTGCTTTTCTTTGTGTTGGAGAAATTCTGACATCTTTTACTTTATCCTTTCAATCTTTCAATGAATTGATGTAAATCTCCCATAAACCCCCAGATAGGTAAACAAAACACACAAAGGCTGAACCTCAAAAGTATTTTCCCTTGATTGCTTGTGTCCTCTCTCCTCCTCGAGATTCCCCCTTTGGTGAATTCACCCTTTGAGGATACGAGGAATAAAAGGAAGATTACTTTTGAGAGTCAACCCTCTGTCTCTTCCTCTTTGCATCATCCGCTTCCTGTCAGCTGACCTGTGACGGAGGGGAAGTAGATTCCGACCAGCAGGGTGAAGAAGCTGGTGATGTCGGCCAGGACGTAACGGTTGGAGTTGGTCAGAGTGTCATCAGGGCCCTCCACGGTCGCGATCCCCTTCTTAGCCACCAGATCCCCCTTCTCCAGGTAATTCCCAAATAGGTTCTCTGTGTGTGAGGGGGTGGGGGGAGAGGAAAAAAGAGAGGGGGGAAGGAGAAGGAAACAGGGAAAGAGGGAGGAAAGGGAGAGAGAGGGGAAGGTAAGGGAGATGAAGAGAGAGAGAGATTAGATACATCAATATCATTTAAAATCGCTTGACCTTAAGTTCCAGGAGAACAAGATCTTAGAAATTCCAAGTAAAGAAATTGTAGTATGTTTCCCGCAAGTGTGTGTAAGCATGTGTACTGTAGATACAGTGACCTGAGTCTAGAGGTACCAGAACAATACATGTTATTTGTACTGTAGATACAGTGACCTGAGTCTAGGGGTACCAGAACAATACATGTTATGTGTACTGTAGATACAGTGACCTGAGTCTAGGGGTACCAGAACAATACATGTTATGTGTACTGTAGATACAGTGACCTGAGTCTAGGGGTACCAGAACAATACATGTTATGTGTACTGTAGATACAGTGACCTGAGTCTAGAGGTACCAGAACAATACATGTTATGTGTACTGTAGATACAGTGACCTGAGTCTAGGGGTACCAGAACAATACATGTTATGTGTACTGTAGATACAGTGACCTGAGTCTAGGGGTACCAGAACAATACATGTTATTTGTACTGTAGATACAGTGACCTGAGTCTAGGGGTACCAGAACAATACATGTTATGTGTACTGTAGATACAGTGACATGAGTCTAGGGGTACCAGAACAATACATGTTATGTGTACTGTAGATACAGTGACCTGAGTCTAGAGGTACCAGAACAATACATGTTATGTGTACTGTAGATACAGTGACCTGAGTCTAGGGGTACCAGAACAATACATGTTATGTGTACTGTAGATACAGTGACCTGAGTCTAGGGGTACCAGAACAATACATGTTATGTGTACTGTAGATACAGTGACCTGAGTCTAGGGGTACCAGAACAATACATGTTATGTGTACTGTAGATACAGTGACCTGAGTCTAGAGGTACCAGAACAATACATGTTATGTGTACTGTAGATACAGTGACCTGAGTCTTGGGGGACCAGAACAATACATGTTATGTGTACTGTAGATACAGTGACCTGAGTCTAGGGGTACCAGAACAATACATGTTATGTGTACTGTAGATACAGTGACCTGAGTCTAGAGGTACCAGAACAATACATGTTATGTGTACTGTAGATACAGTGACCTGAGTCTAGAGGTACCAGAACAATACATGTTATGTGTACTGTAGATACAGTGACCTGAGTCTAGAGGTACCAGAACAATACATGTTATGTGTACTGTAGATACAGTGACCTGAGTCTAGGGGTACCAGAACAATACATGTTATGTGTACTGTAGATACAGTGACCTGAGTCTAGGGGTACCAGAACAATACATGTTATGTGTACTGTAGATACAGTGACGTGAGTCTAGGGGGACCAGAACAATACATGTTATGTGTACTGTAGATACAGTGACATGAGTCTAGGGGTACCAGAACAATACATGTTATGTGTACTGTAGATACAGTGACCTGAGTCTAGAGGTACCAGAACAATACATGTTATGTGTACTGTAGATACAGTGACCTGAGTCTAGAGGTACCAGAACAATACATGTTATGTGTACTGTAGATACAGTGACCTGAGTCTAGAGGTACCAGAACAATACATGTTATGTGTACTGTAGATACAGTGACCTGAGTCTAGAGGTACCAGAACAATACATGTTATGTGTACTGTTGATACAGTGACCTGAGTCTAGGGGTACCAGAACAATACATGTTATGTGTACTGTAGATACAGTGACCTGAGTCTAGGGGTACCAGAACAATACATGTTATTTGTACTGTAGATACAGTGACATGAGTCTAGGGGTACCAGAACAATACATGTTATGTGTACTGTAGATACAGTGACCTGAGTCTAGGGGTACCAGAACAATACATGTTATGTGTACTGTAGATACAGTGACCTGAGTCTAGGGGGACCAGAACAATACATGTTATGTGTACTGTAGATACAGTGACCTGAGTCTAGGGGTACCAGAACAATACATGTTATGTGTACTGTAGATACAGTGACCTGAGTCTAGAGGTACCAGAACAATACATGTTATGTGTACTGTAGATACAGTGACCTGAGTCTAGAGGTACCAGAACAATACATGTTATGTGTACTGTAGATACAGTGACATGAGTCTAGGGGTACCAGAACAATACATGTTATGTGTACTGTAGATACAGTGACCTGAGTCTAGAGGTACCAGAACAATACATGTTATGTGTACTGTAGATACAGTGACCTGAGTCTAGAGGTACCAGAACAATACATGTTATGTGCACTGTAGATACAGTGACCTGAGTCTAGGGGTACCAGAACAATACATGTTATGTGTACTGTAGATACAGTGACCTGAGTCTAGGGGTACCAGAACAATACATGTTATTTGTACTGTAGATACAGTGACGTGAGTCTAGAGGTACCAGAACAATACATGTTATGTGTACTGTAGATACAGTGACCTGAGTCTAGAGGTACCAGAACAATACATGTTATGTGTACTGTAGATACAGTGACCTGAGTCTAGAGGTACCAGAACAATACATGTTATGTGTACTGTAGATACAGTGACCTGAGTCTAGGGGTACCAGAACAATACATGTTATGTGTACTGTTGATACAGTGACCTGAGTCTAGGGGTACCAGAACAATACATGTTATGTGTACTGTAGATACAGTGACCTGAGTCTAGGGGTACCAGAACAATACATGTTATGTGTACTGTAGATACAGTGACCTGAGTCTAGGGGTACCAGAACAATACATGTTATGTGTACTGTAGATACAGTGACCTGAGTCTAGGGGGACCAGAACAATACATGTTATGTGTACTGTAGATACAGTGACCTGAGTCTAGGGGTACCAGAACAATACATGTTATGTGTACTGTAGATACAGTGACCTGAGTCTAGGGGTACCAGAACAATACATGTTATGTGTACTGTAGATACAGTGACCTGAGTCTAGGGGTACCAGAACAATACATGTTATGTGTACTGTAGATACAGTGACCTGAGTCTAGGGGTACCAGAACAATACATGTTATGTGTACTGTAGATACAGTGACCTGAGTCTAGGGGTACCAGAACAATACATGTTATGTGTACTGTAGATACAGTGACCTGAGTCTAGGGGGACCAGAACAATACATGTTATGTGTACTGTAGATACAGTGACCTGAGTCTTGGGGTACCAGAACAATACATGTTATGTGTACTGTAGATACAGTGACCTGAGTCTAGAGGTACCAGAACAATACATGTTATGTGTACTGTAGATACAGTGACCTGAGTCTAGAGGTACCAGAACAATACATGTTATGTGTACTGTAGATACAGTGACCTGAGTCTAGGGGTACCAGAACAATACATGTTATGTGTACTGTAGATACAGTGACCTGAGTCTAGGGGTACCAGAACAATACATGTTATGTGTACTGTAGATACAGTGACCTGAGTCTAGGGGTACCAGAACAATACATGTTATGTGTACTGTAGATACAGTGACATGAGTCTAGAGGTACCAGAATAATTGAGCTGTATGTGTAACTGTTTAGAAAGAAGACGTAGATAGCCACAAAATAATAGCTATTATAATAATATAGTAACATAACATTAGCATTTTAGCAAACAATTTTATTCAAAACGACCTTCAGTCATGCTTGCAAACATTTTACGTATGGGTGACCACAGCGGAAATCAAGCCCACGATCCTGGTGTTGCAAGCTATACCAACTGAGCCACGGAGAACCAATAGCTTGTGTTTGTTCACCTTTGAGGATGCCGCTCATGACGCCAGGGATGCCCTGGATGAAGGACACGTTGTTGTTGACAAAGTACTCGTCGCAGGTGGCGTTGAGGAAGGGCGAGTCGCAGAAGACGCTCCACAGCTTGGTGGTGACCGTACCGTTGCCACTCTCCAATGTTTTGGCGCACACGTCGAACCCTTTGGAGATCAGCGGGCGATTACCCAGCAGACACACTCTGCGTAGCAGGGGAGATGTGTTAGTGTGTCAGTGTGACCGACCGGGATTCGAAGCCCGTCCAACTCTTTAGACTGAGTTAGCCACCTGAGCCGAAGCCTAGGCATTGGCTTTGAGAGCTAGCACAAGTCTGTGGGTAACGGTCCCCATATTGAACAGTAGAGTCCTCCCTACTGAAAATGTCACACAAGATTAATATGTTCTATTTAACCCATGTGCTTATGTGCTGTGAATATAATTTATATTTTAAATATACTGTACTTCAAATAATCTTAAAATGGTTGAACATGTGTTTTAATGTGTACATTTCTAGCATGGCATGAATGTGTCTGCCATTTACAGTCTCAAACCCCAAATCCCCCATATCTGCCAAAAATCGATCGATAAATGATTTACATGAAACATAATTCACATCACACCTATATTCTTCAAGTTTGGATCAGCCCCAATATTGAAGAGTAGCCTCGTCCCAGACCTGTCTGTGCTTTCTATCCAACTCCTATGGTCATTCTCATGTGACAATGACCGTAGGAGTTGGCAAGACAGCACAAACAGACTTGGAACCAGGCTAGTTAAACAGTAGGGTTCCTTACGGGAAGTCAGGTGGCTCGATGGCCGTCTTGATGACTCCGGCATACACAGCCAGAATGGACAGGATGACGCAGGCCAGGAAGAGCAAGGCTAACTTGTTGACGTACTTGACCCCCACAAACACCACCGTGGCCATGAAACTGAGCACAATGGTGCCGTACACACGCATGTTGTTAAGCATCGCCGCCTCCGCCTCGGCCCCCTCCAGACCCTCCATCTTAAAGATGGCTGCCTGGGGGAGGATGTAGACCTATGAGGGGGGGAGGGAGAGGGTGAGTGAGAACTAAATCAACTGTAGAAACACATCATCTGACACTCCCATTAAACCCTTTCAAATAGAGGGTTGAACAACCCAAGCATGGGATTCCTGTTCTAAATGAATCACCATTATATCTTATCGCGGGTCTAAAAATATACAAATAGAAAAATAGCTTTGCCGTTAATGAAATCATAAAACCTGTAATTGCCCCATCATTAGTTGCCAGCAGCATACCACCCTGCATCCCACTCCTGGCGTTCCTCTGAAGCTAAGCAGGGTTGTCCCTGGTCTGTCCCTAGATGGGAGACCAGATGATGCAGGAAGTGGTGTTGGAGGGCCAGTAGGAAGCACTCTTTTCTCTGGTCTAAAAAAATATCCCAATGCCCCAGGGCAGTGATTTGGGACAGGGTGCTGTATTTAGGATGGGATGTTAATTAAATGGGTATCCTGAATCTCTGTGGTCACTGAAGATCCCATGACACTTATTGTAAGAGTAGGGGTTAACACTGGTGTCCCGGCTAAATTCCCAATCTGTCCCTCAATCCATCATGGTCACCTAATCATCCCCATCTTCCAATTGACTCATTCATCCCCCTCCTCTCCCCTGTAACTATTCTCCAAGTTGTTGCTGTAAATGAGAATGTGTTCTCAGTCAATTTACATGGTAAAATAACAATAATTATCTGATTCAGAGGGCCTTGGTTAAATGTGGAAGACACATTTCGGTTGAATGCATTCACTTGTGCAACTGACTAAGTATCCCACATTTAGATGCTGTTTTAAAAAGTTGAAGTTGGAAGTTTACATACACTTAGGTTGGAGTCATTAAAACTCATTTTTCAACCAATTTCTTGTTAACAAACTATTGTTTTGGCAAGTCGGTTAGGACATCTACTGTGTGCATAACACAAGTCATTTTTCCAACAATTGTTTACAGACAGATTATTTCACTTATAATTCACTGTATCACAATTCCAGTGTGTCAGAAGTTTACATACACTAAGTTGACTGTGCCTTTAAACAGCTTGGAAAATTCCAGAAAATTATGTCATGGCTTTAGAAGCTTCTGATAGGCTAATTGACATAATTTGAGTCAATTGGAGGTGTACATGTGGATATATTTCAAGGCCTTGTAGACTTCCACAAGTCTGGTTCATCCTTGGGAGCAATTTCCAAACACCTGAAGGCACCACGTTCATCTATACAAACAATAGTACACAAGTATAAACACCATGGGACCCTTCAGGCATCATACTGCTCAGGAAGGAGACGCGTTCTGTCTCCTAGAGATGAACGTACTTTGGTGCGAAAAGTGCAAATCAATCCCAGAACAACAGCAAAGGACCTTGTGAAGATGCTGGAGGACACAAGCACAAAAGTATCTATATCCACAGTAAAACAAGTCCTATATCGACATAACCTGAAAGGCCGCTCAGCAAGGAAGAAGCCACTGCTCCAAAGCCAGACTACGGTTTGCAACTGCACATGGGGACAAAGATCATACTTTTTGGAGAAATGTCCTCTGGTCTGATGAAACAAAAATAGAACTGTTAGGCCATAATGACCATCGTTATGTTTGGAGGAAAAAGGGGGAGGCTTGCAAGCCAAAGAACACCATCCCAACCATGAAGCACGGAGATGGCAGCATCATTTTGTTGGGGTGCTTTGCTGCAGGAGGGACTGGTGCACTTCACAAAATAGATGGCATCATGAGGAGGGACAATTCTGTGGATATATTGAAGCAACATCTCAAGACATCAGTTAAAGCTTGGTTGCAAATGGGTTTTCCAAATGATCAATGACCACACGCATACTTCCAAAGTTGTGGCAAAATGGCTTAAGGTCAACAAAGTCAAGGTATTGGAGTGGCCATCACAAAGCCCTGAACTCAATCCAATAGAGAATTTGTGGGCAGAACTGAAAAAGTGTGTGCGAGCAAGGAGGCCTACAAACCTGACTCAGTTACACCAGCTCTGTCAGAAGGAATAGGCCAAAATTCACCCAACTTGGGAAGCTTGTGGAAGGCTACCCAAAACACTTGACCCAAGTTAAACAATTTAAAGGATATGCTACCAAATACTAATTGTGTGTATGTAAACTTCTGACCCACTGGGAATGTGAAGAAATAAATAAAAGCTGAAATAAATCATTCTCTCTATTATTATTCTGGCATTTCACATTCTTAACTGACCTAAAACAGGGAATTGTTACTTGGATTAAATGTCAGGAATTGTGAAAAACTGAGTTTAAATGTATTTAGCTCAGGTGTATGTAAACTTTCGACTTCAACTGTAGCTATTAAATAGAGTACACATAGTCAGACATGTCGTCCTAATACATCTTTAATAACGTGTTCTTCCTCTTCCTTTCAAGCCAATCAATTTAAGACAAATTGAACAGAAAGCCACAACAAGTGATTTGTAGTGGGGAACTGTCAGTGGGGATCCTTCAAGGCCTTCTGGGATTTCTAAAATAATTGTTGTATTTTTTTAAACAAATACATTTGTTTTAGTGGTATTTTATCTTTTCAATTATATTCTAATTATATTATTATTTTCAATGATATTCTGATTGAATATCTTCAGTTTGTGTTAAAAGGAAAGGGTTACAACTGAGAATAAAGAATGTAATCCAATCAGGATGTTTCTTTAGTGTTCTCTTAGAAAAATATGCTATCTAAAACCTAAAAGGGTTCTTCAGCTGTCCCCATAGGAGAACCCTTTGAAGAACGCATTTTGGTTCCAGGTAGAACCCTTTAGGTAGAACCCTTTCCACAGAGGGTTCTACACGGATCCTGAAATGATTCTATCTGGAACCAAACAGGGTTTTCCTATGGGGACAGCCAAAAGAACCCTTTTGGAAGCCTTTTTCTTAGAGTGTAGCTCCCCATTGGCTAAGCCCTCAGAAGGCATCTGCCAGTCAACAGTATTAAGCCTTTCAGTCAACAGTATTAAGCCTGTCGCATGCTTCCCTGTTGAAACAGTTTGTGCATATATTATGACAAAAAATGTGTGACGTTTTTGTTTGTTCAGCTGGTTGAGCACACGCATTTTTTTCTTGAGGCAAGTCGAAGTTTGGTACCCGAAGTCCATGCCCCTTCTTCGGTGATGAGGAACTATGGAAGGGATTCTTCAATTAAGTGTTTGTTGTCATTCAACAAGAAATACTGCAACAAACATCTTAGTTAGATGTAAAATTGGGCGACTAAGACCGCCTTTGCAAAAACATACAAATTAATTACAGATTTCTTGATATAGCTTAGATTAATTCTGATTATTTTGAGGAAGCGTACACTGGCTATGTTGTTGATACGGCGTCTCAAAAGGGACAAACAGTAATATTGCAGTTTTTTTCTCATTTTTCAAGTCAAGGTCTTTTAAGGGAGTATGCGAGGCTCAGATGTCCTCTTCGCCTAGCAAACCTATGTTTGCAGACACCTTAAGGGCAGAATTCTGGAGTGACAGTGGAATCAACCAATCACATTTTGATTAGTTTTTTTATTTTTTATTTCACCTTTATTTAACCAGGTAAGCTAGTTGAGAACAGGTTCTCATTGTAATGGGTTCTACCATTTTTACAAAAACGTATGGAAACTTCCACCTTCTCGAAGGCTGACAGGTCACTGTGCAATAGTGTGTAGCAGTTTTCCTACGGCTCTGCTATGTTTTGTTGTAGGCTAGTGTGCAGCAGCAGCAGGTGTTATCAAAGAGGACGTTGTTGCTAATTTCTTAACTTCTCCCTTTTCAAGATTAACTTTCAACAAGAAGTTTAGTTTTAAATTATCATAATTTGACGAGTGGAACTGTTTTCATTTTATTTTATTGCAGCTCGCTTGCTGCTGTTAGCTAGCTATCTCTGAAAAATAACGAATGAGTGAACAGGCTGCTTACTCTTTAACATCATGCTGTGTGTGACTTCTGTCTGTGTGTTTTACAAAAATTGTGCTCTCCTACACGGGAGTGCGCAGGTATAATGGTCGCTGTATTTTCAGCATCACAAGCCTGTCACACTCACAGCCTTTGATGTGTCACTGTTGTCGCTTTTGGTGATAGTGATGTCGTTGTGTGCTCTCGCCTCGCCCTCTTGTCAAAATGTGTGAGAGGAGATAGTCTGAGTGGAGAAACCTCAGACCTCCAATGCATATTGAGAGGAAGACAAGGAAAGAGGAGGCGTGGAATCAAGGCAATACAATTGAGATGCACCCCTAGTGTGTAGATAACACTGGACCAAAGTGATGGCAGTTTCTACGAATGGTCTCATTATTCTGTCAATGGCCTTATCTCTCCTTTATGCAGAATTTACATAATTACTCAGCTCTTAATCCAAGAGAGAGCAGCGACAGGGAGAGGAGGATTCAGTGTGGAAAAAGAGAGGGAGGGGGACAGACAACGATGAACGATCTTTATATTTATTCAAATTCATTGTGGACAGTTGGAGAGGGAGATAATAGCATCAAAGCAGGATAAAGAGAAATAAAGACAGAGGGACAGGAGGACATGCACAAAGACAGGACTGAACATAAGAAAGAGAGAGCGAGATGGGCAGACAGAAAGAGAGCTGAAAGAGAGCGCGAGATGGGCAGACTGAAATAGAGATGAAAGAGAGAGCGAGATGGGCAGATGGAAAGAGAGATGAAAGAGAGAGCGAGATGGGCAGATTGAAAGAGAGATGAAAGAGAGAGCGAGATGGGCAGACGGAAAGAGAGGTGAAAGAGAGAGCGAGATGGGCAGATGGAAAGAGAGATGAAAGAGAGCGCGAGATGGGCAGATTGAAAGAGAGAGCGAGATGGGCAGACGGAAAGAGAGATGAAAGAGAGAGCGAGATGGGCAGATTGAAAGAGAGATGAAAGAGAGAGCGAGATGGGCAGATTGAACGAGAGATGAAAGAGAGAGCGAGATGGGCAGATTGAAAGAGAGATGAAAGAGAGAGCGAGATGGGCAGACGGAAAGAGAGATGAAAGAGAGAGCGAGATGGGCAGATGGAAAGAGAGATGAAAGAGAGAGCGAGATGGGCAGATTGAAAGAGAGAGCGAGATGGGCAGACGGAAAGAGAGATGAAAGAGAGAGCGAGATGAGCAGATTGAAAGAGAGATGAAAGAGAGAGCGAGATGGGCAGATTGAAAGAGAGATGAAAGAGAGAGCGAGATGGGCAGATTGAAAGAGAGAGCGAGATGGGCAGACGGAAAGAGAGATGAAAGAGAGAGCGAGATGGGCAGATTGAAAGAGAGATGAAAGAGAGAGCGAGATGGGCAGATTGAAAGAGAGAGCGAGATGGGCAGACGGAAAGAGAGATGAAAGAGAGAGCGAGATGGGCAGATTGAAAGAGAGATGAAAGAGAGAGCGAGATGGGCAGATTGAAAGAGAGAGCGAGATGGGCAGACGGAAAGAGAGATGAAAGAGAGAGCGAGATGGGCAGATGGAAAGAGAGATGAAAGAGAGAGCGAGATGGGCAGACGGAAAGAGAGATGAAAGAGAGAGCGAGATGGGCAGACAGAAAGAGAGGTGAAAGAGAGAGCGAGATGGACAGACAGAAAGAGAGATGAAAGAGAGAGCGAGATGGGCAGATTGAAAGAGAGATTGAAAGAGAGAGCGAGATGGGCAGATGGAAAGAGAGAGCGAGATGGGCAGATTGAAAGAGAGATTGAAAGAGAGAGCGAGATGGGCAGATGGAAAGAGTGATGAAAGAGAGAGCGAGATGGGCAGACAGAAATAGAGGTGAAAGAGAGAGCGAGATGGGCAGATGGAAAGAGAGATGAAAGAGAGAGCGAGATGGGCAGATGGAAAGAGTGATGAAAGAGAGAGCGAGATGGGCAGACAGAAATAGAGGTGAAAGAGAGAGCGAGATGGGCAGATGGAAAGAGAGATGAAAGAGAGAGCGAGATGGGCAGACAGAAGGAGAGGTGAAAGAGAGAGCAAGATGGGCAGACAGAAAGAGAGGTGAAAGAGAGAGCGAGATGGGCAGACAGAAAGAGAGGTGAAAGAGAGCGAGATGGGCAGACAGAAAGAGAGATGAAAGAGAGAGCGAGATGGGCAGACAGAAGGAAAGGAAGGAAAGATAAATAGACAGATACACACACACGCAATCAGAGGGAGAGTGAGAGAGAGATAGAAAGAGAGGGAGAGAGAGATAGAGAGAGGTGGATAGATATAAAGATACTTATTTCAAGCCCAGGTTCTTACCAGTAAGAGTTCGATGGACCCCAGGATGTACATGGCTCCAGCAAACGTTGTTCCCAGGTAGAAACAAATGCCCACGGCGCCCCCAAACTCAGGCCCCAGAGAACGGGAGATCATGTAGTAGGAGCCTCCAGCTGCAGACAGCAAATAAATACACACACTCTTTCAATGACATATTGCACTTTTAAATTACAGTTTGTATACAAACTGCATCTCAAATTAACTGATTTGAAATTATGTGGATTTGGAATGATGTGTGTGAATTTCGTCTTTTACAGCATCACTGTATTTCATGTCATGTTAAATGTAAATGACCCAAATCCTGCTATTCTCCAATCAGAGCAGGGTCTCTGACTTTGGGAAATGAAAATGAGCGTTTCTTATTGGACATGTCCAGGCAGTCCCTCCCTATTTCAGTCCATTTTCTACATTTGGTGCCTAATGAACATGACCCAGATTTACACCACAAAATGGTGGCTACATTGTTACTCCACTGCCCAAGCAAGTAATTTCCTCTCACCTCTGATCTCAGCTAACCAAGGGGTGAGTAAAGCCAGGATGAGACGTGATTAACAGATACCATCTCTAATCATATAAACACAGCCATATAAGTTTCATGTGGGGTCCCAGGAGTCTGGACGTGACTAATATTATAGCGTTGCTAGGGCTGAAACGATGGATATGCATTTTTGAGCCAAAACCAGCTCTTTAGTAGAAGTAGTAGTCCCAATAGCAAGGCCGGATACCAACGCATGTTCACCCACCTGGAACAACACCATTGGTGGCAATGGCACTCATGGAGATTGCAGTCAGCATAGTCTAAAGAGAGAGGGAGAGAGAAGAGAGCAGAACAGTCAGCATAGTCTAAAGAGAGAGGGAGAGAGAAGAGAGCAGAACAGTCAGCATAGTCTAAAGAGAGAGGGAGAGAGAAGAGAGCAGAACAGTCAGCATAGTCTAAAGAGAGAGGGAGAGAGAAGAGAGCAGAACAGTCAGCATAGTCTAAAGAGAGAGGGAGAGAGAAGAGAGCAGAACAGTCAGCATAGTCTAAAGAGAGAGGGAGAGAGAAGAGAGCAGAACAGTCAGCATAGTCTAAAGAGAGAGGGAGAGAGAAGAGAGCAGAACAGTCAGCATAGTCTAAAGAGAGAGGGAGAGAGAAGAGAGCAGAACAGTCAGCATAGTCTAAAGAGAGAGGGAGAGAGAAGAGAGCAGAACAGTCAGCATAGTCTAAAGAGAGAGGGAGAGAGAAGAGAGCAGAACAGTCAGCATAGTCTAAAGAGAGAGGGAGAGAGAAGAGAGCAGAGAGGAGAAATGGGATGTTAGGATTGTATTACGTTCAATCTGTTATTCACTAATGACAGGATATTTCACAGGCATTGCAGGCGAAACACAAATGAGGAAAAAATGACCATGTCTGGAGGACCATATTATTTTTGGTTCGTACTGAAGGACACCAATGATCAGTAATGAGTAGAGACGTGACGAGAGGCAGCGTTAGGTCATGGAACAATAGAGACGGACTGTAGACAGGCATTTCTAAAGAACCCATACTACAGCAGCAAGGTAAAGGGAATAGAACTAGAAGAGGAGAACTCTGTCTGTGTGTGGGTGGTTGGGTGTGTGGGTGTGTGGGTGTGTGTGTGTGTGTGTTGGTGTGTGGGTGGGTGGGTGTGTTGGGTGTGTGTGTGTGTGTGTGTGTGGGTGGGTGGGCGGGTGAGTGTGTGTGTGTGTGTGTGTGTGTGTGTATGACAGAGGAAGAGTGTGTGTGTGTATGACAGGGGAAAAGTGTGTGTGTGTGTGTGTGATAAAGCAAGAGTTGTATGTGTGTGTGTGTGTGTGTGTGTGTGTGTGTGTGTGTGTGTGTGTGTGTGTGTGTGTGTGTGTGTGTGTGACAAGGGAAGAGTGTGTGTGTGTGTGTGTGTGTGTGTATGACAGGGGAAGAGTGTGTGTGTGTTTGTGTGAGTAATACATGTGTAAGAGAGAGTGACAGAGGGAAAACTAAAGAGACGTGTGGGATTAAAATAAATCAAGTCATTAATGTGTGTGTGTGTTTGAGAAACAAATGATGCCTTAACAGTAACAGTATTTCATTCCTGTGGTTCCTTAATGTCGAGAGAGAGAGAGAGAGAGAGAGAGAGAGAGAGAGAGAGAGAGAGAGAGAGAGAGAGAGAGAGAGAGAGAGAGAGAGAGAGAGAGAGAGAGAGAGAGAGAGAGAGAGAGAGAGAGAGAGAGAGAGAGAGAGAGAGAGAGAGAGAGAGAGAGAGAGAGAGAGAGAGAGAGAGAGAGAGAGAGAGAGAGAGAGAGAGAGAGAGAGAGAGAGAGAGAGAGAGAGAGAGAGAGAGAGTAATAACTAGCAGCCGTCTTCCTGTGAGAGGAAGGGGGGTGTGGGCGATGGTTAATGTCACCTGTGGACACTGCCGTCTGTCTGGATAAACAACAATCTGCACAACCTTGCTGTATTCCTAATCGGGTCACAATGAAGTAAGGCTCCCTCTCTCTGAGGAGAGCAGAGAAGACAGTAATTGTTTAAGTGTTTTATCTGATGTATCTGGGCAAGCTGGAACATTTTAGGAGGTAGTTTGAGGCTAAGGGAGTCACTCAATACAGCTGTGTGGGAACGTTATAAAGAGAGGCAGATAGAGCACTTACTGACTGTCACCTGGGAGGGACTCAATACTCTTTATATAACACTGTATCATTATGACAGTTGATAGGATGATATGAGTCAGCGGAGACAATGTCGTTAGCAAGTATATTATTGAAGAGGATGGGTATTTTTTTTTATTTTTTAACTTTTTTATTTCACCTTTATTTAACCAGGTAGGCCAGTTGAGAACAAGTTCTAATTTACAACTGCGACCTGGTCAAGATAAAGCAAAGCAGTTCGACACAAACAACAACACAGAGTTACACACGGAATAAACAAACATACAGTCAATAATACAGTAGAACAAAAGAAAACAAAAAGTCTATATACAGTGAGTGCAAATGAGGTAAGATAAGGGAATTAAGGCAATAAATAGGCCATGGTGGCGAAGTAATTACAATATAGCAATTAAACACTGGAATTGTAGATGTGCAGAAGATGAATGTGCAAGTAGAGATACTGGGGTGCAAAGGAGCAAGATAAATAAATACAGTATGGGGATGAGGTAGATAGATATTATGAATCACCAGAGAGATGGTTCAATATGCAGCTTTTAGTAAGAGACCATCTCATATGAAGAAACATAAATTCACTCTACTTTAGCCTCTTGTAGTCGACAAGACTTTGATGCTACCACAAGCAGACATAACAAATACCATCAGCAGACATAACACATACCATCAACAGACACATACCATCAGCAGACATAACAAATACCATCAACAGACACATACCATCAGCAGACATAACAAATACCATCAGCAGACATAACACATACCATCAACAGACACATACCATCAGCAGACATAACAAATACCATCAACAGACACATACCATCAGCAGACATAACAAATACCATCAGCAGACATAACAAATACCATCAGCAGACATAACACATACCATCAGCAGACATAACACATACCATCAGCAGACATAACAAATACCATCAGCAGACATAACACATACCATCAGCAGACATAACAAATACCATCAGCAGACATAACAAATACCATCAGCAGACATAACACATACCATCAGCAGACATAACACATACCATCAACAGACACATACCATCAGCAGACATAACAAATACCATCAGCAGACATAACAAATACCATCAGCAGACATAACACATACCATCAGCAGACATAACAAATACCATCAACAGACATATACCATCAGCAGACATAACAAATACCATCAGCAGACACAACACATACCATCAGCAGACATAACAAATACCATCAGCAGACATAACACATACCATCAGCAGACATAACAAATACCATCAGCAGACATAACAAATACCATCAACAGACATATACCATCAGCAGACATAACAAATACCATCAACAGACATATACCATCAGCAGACATAACAAATACCATCAGCAGACACAACACATACCATCAGCAGACATAACAAATACCATCAGCAGACATAACACATACCATCAGCAGACATAACAAATACCATCAGCAGACATAACAAATACCATCAACAGACATATACCATCAGCAGACATAACAAATACCATCAACAGACATATACCATCAGCAGACACAACACATACCATCAGCAGACATAACAAATACCATCAGCAGACACAACACATACCATCAGCAGACATAACACATACCATCAGCAGACATAACAAATACCATCAGCAGACACAACACATACCATCAGCAGACATAACAAATACCATCAGCAGACATAACAAATACCATCAACAGACATATACCATCAGCAGACATAACAAATACCATCAACAGACATATACCATCAGCAGACACAACACATACCATCAGCAGACATAACAAATACCATCAGCAGACACAACACATACCATCAGCAGACATAACACATACCATCAGCAGACATAACAAATACCATCAGCAGACACAACACATACCATCAGCAGACATAACAAATACCATCAGCAGACATAACAAATACCATCAACAGACATATACCATCAGCAGACATAACAAATACCATCAGCAGACATAACACATACCATCAGCAGACATAACACATACCATCAGCAGACATAACAAATACCATCAGCAGACATAACAAATACCATCAGCAGACATAACAAATACCATTGGCAGACAACAAATACCATCAGAAGACATAACACATACCATCAGAAGACATAACAAACCAGGTGGGATTGCAAAGAACACCCTAACAAACATCAACATAATTGTAGAGTAAAAAACATTGCAACATATACCAACCAATTTACTAACTATTTGCTCTTATGCATGTCAGTGCAATGGTCTATTCATTTGTCACTCAATTATTATTGGCTGCTATGGCTTAAGGAAGTGTCATATTTCATATTCATGACTGTATTTAGAAGATGTGTCTTGGTGGGTTGAAATGAAGAGTTACTAATGCAAATCAAACATGAACACAGCATCAGGATGAGATGAGGGCTTTAATCCCGTCTGTCTTAGTGACGGAGGTTGCCTAATCTCTCGTCTGAGGCTGATGTAGATCAGGATAAAAAATGATTGTGTGGATAAAACTTGAGTTGAATCTCTTGGTTTGCAATGGCTTCCTATTTGGTTCCGTGGTCAACAAAGACATTATTTACTGAGAGAACAGAGTGACAACAACAAAGACTTCTAGATTCCAAATACCATATTTTGATTGGCCCATGGTGCGACAGAGATGCTGACAAGTGCAGCAGCCTGATGGCTGAGCTCCTCTACGCTGTGTAATCGTCCTCTCTTCAGTTGTGGCAAAAACACTTTCCCAGAGGGTCACAATACCAAGTGACATCAACGATGTCATGATTCAGCAGCAGCTACTGATCTCTGCCCACTGGGACAGCTAACAGGGATCTCTACCCACTGGGACAGCTATCAAGAATCACTACCCAATGATCTCTACCCACTGGGACAGCTAACAGGAATCACTACCCACTGATCTCTACCCACTGGGACAGCTAACAGGAATCACTACCCACTTATCTCTACTCACTGAGACAGCTAACAGGAATCTCTACCCACTGGGACAGCTAACAGGGATCTCTACCCACTGGGACAGCTAACAGGGGTCTCTACCCACTGGGACAGCTAACAGGGATCTCTACCCACTGATCTCTACCCACTGGGACAACCAACAGGGATCTCTACCCACTGGGACAGCCAACAGAGATCTCTACCCACTGGGGATCTCTACCCAGAGATCCAAAGGAGAATTTGGCCACAGACTTCAGGACTGAATTCATGCTTTGTTTATAAGAGGATAGCAAAGTGTAATACCAGAGCACTTGGGATCTCTTAAGTGGATAGGGTTTTCCTATTCAAGGATGGATGGGGATAACACATGGTTGGAGCAATGACATTCATGTTATAGGCCTTCAGACCGTAGTTCAGTAACGTTAGCTCAGAAACCAAAGCCTTCCCAGAGAGCTGGTATTAGAAACGCAAAGAGCTAGAGTAGGATTCCTAGTTACTTGGTGAGAGTCTGATCTGACTAGGGGGGCGAGGGGGGGGCTGTATATTTTCAAGTCCACTAGAAGTACGGTGGTAGCTACACACTGCCATATTAGAAACATGGTGCTGCAAAGCATCTATTATCGATCTGCTTAAAGAGAAGTCATACATGGGTTTCATGATCACTCACATAAGCTATGGTTTTTAATGTGAGAAAACACAACATTAAAAAACACGTGTAGAGCATGGTACTTAATGTGAGTGTACTGGCATGTAGTTTCACGATCCGACAAGGGGCTCTATTGCCACAGGTACAGAACGTTTTTATGTTCCAGTTTCAGGAGCTTCAGCTAATATCCTTTCCAGAGGGCTTGTCGTATTGAGTGATCTTCAGACTGCCCAGGCATCCCGAGACGCCACCGTACCAACATGTCCCCTGGCCTACAAACGAGCCACTAAAAACGCTGATTACATGGCCATACCATCTGCTGAGTCCGGATGAGACACAACACAATGCCACTCGGCAGGGAGCTTAACCATGGGACGAGCTGGGAATTCTCCCCAAAGCGGTACATGGAGAGGCCGGGAAAAAAAATCACAAATCCGCATGTCCCTAACAAGCTAAGCCGTCGATTCCACAGTGTTTCCGACAATATGAGTCTAAGGGATTGGGGGCCGAGGGCGTTTTTGTGCCTTTGAGCCTGTCTCTTTGATGACCACCAGCACTAGCCTCAAAAGGGACAACATTATCTAGATTACCTTCAGACGACATAGAGTGGAGTTACGATTCTAGTGTCCAAATGAAACTAAAACTGTCTGCCTTTGAATGCACTTGCTGAAGTCGTGCTAAAATTAGTTTAACAGGAAGTGGTTTGAACCTGCCCTAAGAGAGTGACTATAGCCATCATTACATAAATGCACTAGACTTTTCAATGCCACAGAAGGGCAAGTTCATTCACTGTATTGTAGAGTATACATCAGTCTGCTGGAGCAGGCTCTCCACTGACAGCATTAGCAGAACTTATTAGCAAACTCGCGCTGAACTCCGGTTCGACCCCTAGCCCCTACATAGGTAACCCCGTAGAACTGAGAGTTCAATAGAAATCTATGCATTATAAACAATTGCTTAATCATGTCTTCTGACTGGCTTTGTGTTTACATTTTTGCCATGGAAAAAACACTGCGATACACTGGAAAACACTGTCTTGGTCCTGAGGGACAAAGAGAGAGACTGAGAGAGACTGAGAGAGAAAGAGAGAGACTGAGAGGGACAGAGAGGGACAGAGAGAGACTGAGAGGGACAGAGAGAGACTGAGAGAGACTGAGAGAGACTGAGAGAGACTGAGAGAGACAGAGAGAGACTGAGAGAGACTGAGAGAGATGAGAGCAAGGAAAGGGAAAAGAGGGAGTCATTTAGGGAGAAGCAGAGCAATGAGGGCAAAAGAGAGACTGACTAACATATTTAGCAGGAGAGAGCAAGAAATGAAAGAGAGATAGACGCTCTTAGCATTTAAACGAAGCAGGACAGAGGGCAGAATAATGGGGGATGCAAGACCCTGAAGTAATGAATAGTGGACGCAGGACCTGGAAGTAATGAATAGTGGACGCTGATCTTGGAGGTAATGAATAGTGGACGCAGGACCTGGAAGTAATGAATAGTGGACGCTGATCTTGGAAGTAATGAATAATGGACGCAGGACCTGGAAGTAATGAATAGTGGAGACAGGACCCTGAAGTAATGAATAGTGGAGACAGGACCCTGAAGTAATGAATAGTGGACACAGGACCCTGAAGTAATGAATAGTGGACACAGGACCCTGAAGTAATGAATAGTGGACACAGGATTCAGAAGTAATGAATAGTGGAGACAGGACCCTGAAGTAATGAATAGTGGAGACAGGACCCTGAAGTAATGAATAGTGGAGACAGGACCTTGAAGTAATGAATAGTGGAGACAGGACCCTGAAGTAATGAATAGTGGAGACAGGATCCTGAAGTAATGAATAGTGGACGCAGGACCTGGAAGTAATGAATAGTGGACGCAGGACCTGGAAGTTATGAATAGTGGACGCAGGACCTGGAAGTAATGAATAGTGGAGACAGGACCTGGAAGTAATGAATAGTGGAGACAGGACCTGGAAGTAATGAATAGTGGACGCAGGACCCTGAAGTAATGAATAGTGGAGACAGGACCCTGAAGTAATGAATAGTGGAGACAGGACCCTGAAGTAATGAATAGTGGAGACAGGACCCTGAAGTAATGAATAGTGGAGACAGGACCCTGAAGTAATGAATAGTGGAGACAGGACCCTGAAGTAATGAATAGTGGAGACAGGACCCTGAAGTAATGAATAGTGGACGCAGGACCTGGAAGTAATGAATAGTGGAGACAGGACCCTGAAGTAATGAATAGTGGAGACAGGACCCTGAAGTAATGAATAGTGGAGACAGGACCCTGAAGTAATGAATAGTGGAGACAGGACCCTGAAGTAATGAATAGTGGAGACAGGACCCTGAAGTAATGAATAGTGGACGCAGGACCTGGAAGTAATGAATAGTGGAGACAGGACCCTGAAGTAATGAATAGTGGAGACAGGACCCTGAAGTAATGAATAGTGGAGACAGGACCCTGAAGTAATGAATAGTGGAGACAGGACCCTGAAGTAATGAATAGTGGAGACAGGACCCTGAAGTAATGAATAGTGGAGACAGGACCCTGAAGTAATGAATGGTGGAGACAGGACCCTGAAGTAATGAATAGTGGAGACAGGACCCTGAAGTAATGAATAGTGGAGACAGGACCCTGAAGTAATGAATAGTGGACATGGAAGTAATGAATAGTGGACACAGGACCCTGAAGTAATGAATAGTGGACACAGGATTCAGAAGTAATGCATATTGGACACAGGATTCAGAAGTAATGAATAGTGGAGACAGGACCCTGAAGTAATGAATAGTGGAGACAGGACCCTGAAGTAATGAATAGTGGAGACAGGACCCTGAAGTAATGAATAGTGGACACAGGACCCTGAAGTAATGAATAGTGGACACAGGATTCAGAAGTAATGAATAGTGGAGACAGGACCCTGAAGTAATGAATAGTGGAGACAGGACCCTGAAGTAATGAATAGTGGAGACAGGACCCTGAAGTAATGAATAGTGGAGACAGGACCCTGAAGTAATGAATAGTGGAGACAGGACCCTGAAGCAATGAATAGTGGAGACAGGACCCTGAAGTAATGAATAGTGGAGACAGGACCTGGAAGTTATGAATAGTGGACGCAGGACCTGGAAGTAATGAATAGTGGACGCAGGACCTGGAAGTAATGAATAGTGGAGACAGGACCTGGAAGTAATGAATAGTGGAGACAGGACCTGGAAGTAATGAATAGTGGACGCAGGACCCTGAAGTAATGAATAGTGGAGACAGGACCCTGAAGTAATGAATAGTGGAGACAGGACCCTGAAGTAATGAATAGTGGAGACAGGACCTGAAGTAATGAATAGTGGAGACAGGACCCTGAAGTAATGAATAGTGGACGCAGGACCTGGAAGTAATGAATAGTGGAGACAGGACCCTGAAGTAATGAATAGTGGAGACAGGACCCTGAAGTAATGAATAGTGGAGACAGGACCCTGAAGTAATGAATAGTGGAGACAGGACCCTGAAGTAATGAATAGTGGAGACAGGACCCTGAAGTAATGAATAGTGGACGCAGGACCTGGAAGTAATGAATAGTGGAGACAGGACCCTGAAGTAATGAATAGTGGAGACAGGACCCTGAAGTAATGAATAGTGGACACAGGACCCTGAAGTAATGAATAGTGGAGACAGGACCCTGAAGTAATGAATAGTGGAGACAGGGCCCTGAAGTAATGAATAGTGGAGACAGGACCCTGAAGTAATGAATAGTGGAGACAGGACCCTGAAGTAATGAATAGTGGACACAGGACCCTGAAGTAATGAATAGTGGACATGGAAGTAATGAATAGTGGACACAGGACCCTGAAGTAATGAATAGTGGACATGGAAGTAATGAATAGTGGACACAGGACCCTGAAGTAATGAATAGTGGACACAGGACCCTGAAGTAATGAATAGTGGACACAGGATTCAGAAGTAATGGATTGTGGACACAGGATTCAGAAGTAATGAATAGTGGAGACAGGACCCTGAAGTAATGAATAGTGGAGACAGGACCCTGAAGTAATGAATAGTGGAGACAGGACCCTGAAGTAATGAATAGTGGAGACAGGACCCTGAAGTAATGAATGGTGGAGACAGGACCCTGAAGTAATGAATAGTGGAGACAGGACCCTGAAGTAATGAATAGTGGACACAGGACCCTGAAGTAATGAATAGTGGACGCAGGACCTGGAAGTAATGAATAGTGGAGACAGGACCCTGAAGTAATGAATAGTGGAGACAGGACCCTGAAGTAATGAATAGTGGACACAGGACCCTGAAGTAATGAATCGTGGAGACAGGACCCTGAAGTAATGAATAGTGGAGACAGGACCCTGAAGTAATGAATAGTGGAGACAGGACCCTGAAGTAATGAATAGTGGAGACAGGACCCTGAAGTAATGAATAGTGGAGACAGGACCCTGAAGTAATGAATAGTGGAGACAGGACCCTGAAGTAATGAATAGTGGAGACAGGACCCTGAAGTAATGAATAATGGAGACAGGACCCTGAAGTAATGAATAGTGGAGACAGGACCCTGAAGTAATGAATAGTGGAGACAGGACCCTGAAGTAATGAATGGTGGAGACAGGACCCTGAAGTAATGAATAGTGGACATGGAAGTAATGAATAGTGGACACAGGACCCTGAAGTAATGAATAGTGGACACAGGATTCAGAAGTAATGAATAGTGGAGACAGGACCCTGAAGTAATGAATAGTGGACGCAGGACCTGGAAGTAATGAATAGTGGAGACAGGACCCTGAAGTAATGAATAGTGGAGACAGGACCCTGAAGTAATGAATAGTGGAGACAGGACCCTGAAGTAATGAATAGTGGAGACAGGACCCTGAAGTAATGAATAGTGGAGACAGGACCCTGAAGTAATGAATAGTGGAGACAGGACCCTGAAGTAATGAATGGTGGAGACAGGACCCTGAAGTAATGAATAGTGGAGACAGGACCCTGAAGTAATGAATAGTGGAGACAGGACCCTGAAGTAATGAATAGTGGACATGGAAGTAATGAATAGTGGACACAGGACCCTGAAGTAATGAATAGTGGACACAGGATTCAGAAGTAATGGATAGTGGACACAGGATTCAGAAGTAATGAATAGTGGAGACAGGACCCTGAAGTAATGAATAGTGGAGACAGGACCCTGAAGTAATGAATAGTGGAGACAGGACCCTGAAGTAATGAATAGTGGACACAGGACCCTGAAGTAATGAATAGTGGACACAGGATTCAGAAGTAATGAATAGTGGAGACAGGACCCTGAAGTAATGAATAGTGGAGACAGGACCCTGAAGTAATGAATAGTGGAGACAGGACCCTGAAGTAATGAATAGTGGAGACAGGACCCTGAAGTAATGAATAGTGGAGACAGGACCCTGAAGCAATGAATAGTGGAGACAGGACCCTGAAGTAATGAATAGTGGAGACAGGACCTGGAAGTTATGAATAGTGGACGCAGGACCTGGAAGTAATGAATAGTGGACGCAGGACCTGGAAGTAATGAATAGTGGAGACAGGACCTGGAAGTAATGAATAGTGGAGACAGGACCTGGAAGTAATGAATAGTGGACGCAGGACCCTGAAGTAATGAATAGTGGAGACAGGACCCTGAAGTAATGAATAGTGGAGACAGGACCCTGAAGTAATGAATAGTGGACGCAGGACCCTGAAGTAATGAATAGTGGAGACAGGACCCTGAAGTAATGAATAGTGGAGACAGGACCCTGAAGTAATGAATAGTGGACACAGGACCCTGAAGTAATGAATAGTGGAGACAGGACCCTGAAGTAATGAATAGTGGAGACAGGACCCTGAAGTAATGAATAGTGGAGACAGGACCCTGAAGTAATGAATAGTGGAGACAGGACCCTGAAGTAATGAATAGTGGAGACAGAACCCTGAAGTAATGAATAGTGGACACAGGACCCTGAAGTAATGAATAGTGGACATGGAAGTAATGAATAGTGGACACAGGACCCTGAAGTAATGAATAGTGGACATGGAAGTAATGAATAGTTGACACAGGACCCTGAAGTAATGAATAGTGGACACAGGACCCTGAAGTAATGAATAGTGGACACAGGATTCAGAAGTAATGGATAGTGGACACAGGATTCAGAAGTAATGAATAGTGGAGACAGGACCCTGAAGTAATGAATAGTGGAGACAGAACCCTGAAGTAATGAATAGTGGAGACAGGACCCTGAAGTAATGAATAGTGGAGACAGGACCCTGAAGTAATGAATGGTGGAGACAGGACCCTGAAGTAATGAATAGTGGAGACAGGACCCTGAAGTAATGAATAGTGGACACAGGACCCTGAAGTAATGAATAGTGGAGACAGGACCCTGAAGTAATGAATAGTGGAGACAGGACCCTGAAGTAATGAATAGTGGAGACAGGACCCTGAAGTAATGAATAGTGGAGACAGGACCCTGAAGTAATGAATAGTGGACACAGGACCCTGAAGTAATGAATAGTGGACATGGAAGTAATGAATAGTGGACACAGGACCCTGAAGTAATGAATAGTGGACACAGGACCCTGAAGTAATGAATAGTGGACACAGGACTCAGAAGTAATGGATAGTGGACACAGGATTCAGAAGTAATGAATAGTGGAGACAGGACCCTGAAGTAATGAATAGTGGAGATTGGACCCTGAAGTAATGAATAGTGGAGACAGGACCCTGAAGTAATGAATAGTGGAGACAGGACCCTGAAGTAATGAATAGTGGAGACAGGACCCTGAAGTAATGAATAGTGGACACAGGACCCTGAAGTAATGAATAGTGGACACAGGACCCTGAAGTAATGAATAGTGGAGACAGGACCCTGAAGTAATGAATAGTGGACACAGGACCCTGAAGTAATTAATAGTGGACACAGGACCCTGAAGTAATGAATAGTGGACACAGGACCCTGAAGTAATGAATAGTGGACACAGGACCCTGAAGTAATGAATAATGGACACAGGACCCTGAAGTAATGAATAGTGGACACAGGACCTGGAAGTTATGAATAGTGGACGCATGACCCGGAAGTTATGAATAGGGCAAACAAACAACAAACTTTCCATCCAGACAGCTAAAGCTAATTTTAGCGACATGCTTTATTAGTGGTCAGAATAGACAGCGGTAGAATACCACGTTGATAACGCTCGGATGCTCCTTCCATCATATGGGTTAATGGGACATTGCTCCAGAGACGCTTAACATAGAAATAATTCCCAGAACGAATGATGGCAAAACGGCCCATTTGACGTGTAGTCTAAATATTCCATACGTTTGAGTATAATCATATAACTGTTCCACAGCCTTGTGATGACTGAGTGGCTGAGAAGTAGAACGCTGTCAACAACATTCATGTTAACAACAACATACACTGTAAACAACATGCATGTTAACAACAACATACACTGTAAACAACATGCATGTTAACAACAACAGATTTGTATGTGTGCGTGTGTATGTTTGTATGTGTGCGTGTGCATGTTTGAATGTGTGTGTGTGTGCATGTTTGTGTGTGTGTGTGTGTGTGTGTGTGTGTGTGTGTGTGTGTGTGTGTGTGTGTGTGTGTGTGTGTAAGCAAGTTAGCCACGGTAAGGATTTGAGGGGGTTGATTTATAAATATCTCTCCCAGAGAAAAATCTAGGCTAAGCGAACACACATAGATGCATGCCGAATCACAAACGAGCAACGATATATGAACACAACCCCACTAACACTAACAAATACACAACCTCACCAACAGTAAGAAATACACAACCCCACTAACAAACACACAACCCCACTAACAGTAACAAATACACAACCCCACTAACAAACACACAACCCCACTAACAAACACACAACCCCACTAACAGTAACAAATACACAACCCCACTAACAGTAACAAACACACAACCCCACTAACAAATACACAACCCCACTAACAAACACACAACCCCACTAACAAATACACAACCCCACTAACAAACACACAACCCCACTAACAAACACACAACCCAACTAACAAATACACAACCCCACTAACAAATACACAACCCCACTACCAAATACACAACCCCACTAACAGTAGTAAACACACAACCCCACTAACAAATACACAACCCCACTAACAAACACACAACCCCACTAACAGTAGTAAATACACAACCCCACTAACAAACACACAACCCCACTAACAAATACACAACCCCACTAACAAACACACAACCCAACTAACAAATACACAACCCCACTAACAAATACACAACCCCACTACCAAATACACAACCCCACTAACAATCACACAACCCCACTAACAAATACACCACCCCACTAATAGTAGTAAACACACAACCCCACTAACAAACACACAACCCCACTAACAAACACACAACCCCACTAACAATCACACAACCCCACTAACAAATACACAACCCCACTAACAGTAGTAAACACACAACCCCAACTGCAAACACACTATGACATCTGAGACCACACACATGCACAGATATACAAGATACACACAGGACATGGACAGACGAACACTCACATACATTTTTAAGCAGTTGCGGACATAATATATGAGTCATCTCAATAAATGCTAAACTGTATAATATTTGGTTGCTTTAAAACGAGCCATCGATACAATTTGAAATAAAACCCACAGAGAACATTGGCGCTGACATGTTTGAGTCAGTATAGGGTCTGCTGGAATATGTAAGTGCACTACCAGTCAGAACACAATGACAGGCAGGCATTGAGAACACTGGGGGAAAAAACATTGAGATGTATTCTGACAAACGCATGTCCAGCAGTCAAACTCAATCATATTGTAGCAGCCACTCTGCTCAGTGACACCTACTTGTTCAGTACTAAGAGCTTTGGGTCTTTTGGTGTAGGACAAAAAATGTTTGTGTTGACAATAGAGACTAAAAAACATTGTCACTTGTTTTTTTTTTTGTTTTTTTGAACTGTTCACGTCTTGAACATCTGGTTTGTTATTGTAAATGATGAGTTAAGGTTAAATGTACAGTACCAGTCAAAAGTTTGGACACACCTACTCATTCATGGGGTTTTCTTTATTTTCACAATTTTCTACATTGTAGAATAATAGTGAAGACATCAAAACTATGAAAAAATCGAAACTATGAAAAAACACATATGGAATCATGTAGTAACCAAAACAAATCAAAATATATTTTCTATTTGAGATTCTTCAAAGTAGCCACCCTTTGCCTTGATGACAGCTTTGCACATTCTTGGCATTCTCTCAACCAGCTTCACGAGGTAGTCACCTGGAATGCATTTAAATTAACAGGTGTGCCTTGTTAAAAGTACATTTGTGGATTTTCTTTCATTCTTAATGCGTTTGAGCCAATCAGTTGTGTTGTGACAAGGTAGGGGTGGTATACAGAAGATAGCCCAGTTGGTAAAAGACCAAGTCCATATTATGGCAAGAACAACTCATATAAGTAAAGAGAAATGACAGTCCATCATTAATTTAAGACATGAAGGTCAGTCAATACGGAACATTTCAAGAACTTTTAAAAGTTTCTTCAAGTGCCGACACAAAAACCATCAAGTGCTATGATGAAATTGGCTGTCATGAGGACCGCCACAGGAAAGGAAGACCCAGAGTTACCTCTGCTGAAGAGGATAAGTTCAATAGTTCATTAGTAAACTCCACCTCAGATTACAGCCCAAATAAATGCTCCACAGAGTTCAGACACATCTCAGCATCAACTGTTTAGAGGAGACTGTAAATCAGGCATTCATGGTCAAATTCCTGCAAAGAAACCACTACTAAAAGGCACCAATAAGAAGAAGAGACTTGCTTGGGCCAAGAAACACGAGCAACGGACAATAGACCGGTGGAAATCTGTCTTTTGGTCTGATGAGTCCAAATTTGAGATTTTTGGTTCCAACCTCCGTGTTTTTTTTGAGACGCAGTGTCGGTGAATGGTGATCTCCACATGTGTGGTTCCCACCGTGAAGCATGGAGGAGGAGGTGTGATGGTGTGGGAGTGCTTTTCTGGTGACACTGTCTGTGATTTATTTAGAATTCAAAGCACATTTCACCAGCAATGCTACCACAACATTCTGAAGCGATACACCATCACATCTGGTTTGCGCTATGACTATAATTTGTTTTTTCAACAGGACAATGATCCAACACACCTTTCACAAATGAACTTTTAACAAGGCACACCTGTTAATTGAAATGCATTCATGAAGCTGGTTGAGAGCATGCCAAGAGTGTGCAAAGCGGTCATCAAGGTAATGGGTGGCTACTTTGAAGAATCTCAAATATAAAATACATTTTGATTTGTTTAACACTTATTTGGATACTACATGATTCCATATATGTTATTTCATAGTTTTGATGTCTTCCCTATTATTCTAAATCTGTAGAAAATAGTAAAAATAAAGAAAAACCCTTGAATGGTGGGTAGGTGTCCAAACTTTTGACTGGTTCTGAATATATATTTTTTATTACTGTATACAGGTAGACAGGGGTGGTTTGCCAGTCATTGGGACAACAATCCAACTTGGGATGGGGGAGGTTTTAGCAGATGGAATAGTGGATAACAATTTGAGGTTTACTGAGTAGCAGTGCAAATACCATGGTACAGCTATATGGACACTCAATCATTATGGTACTTTTTAATGGAAAGTTGACAAACATATATTATGATAAATAGAATTGAAACTTGAATCTCGTTATGGTAAATGGTGAAATAAATATAGCCAGTTATAATTGTAATGGCTTAGCAGGTGAGAAAAAAACGATCAGTATTTACCTGACTAAAAGAGAAGGAATATAATATCTATTGTTAACAGGAAACTCATTCAATAATTTTAGATGAAGTTCCAAGTGATTTTCATTTTGTAAATCTGTTCCCATGTATTCCCATGCATAATATAGAGACGTGATCATATACAAATAATAATAATTAATAATCATTGATTGCATATACACTACAGTGTAGACATTGTTAATGTTGTGAATGACGATTGTACCCGTAAAACACCAGTCTCAATGTCAACAGTGAAGAGGCGACTCTTGGATGCTGGCCTTCTAGGCAGAGTTGCAAAAAAAAGCCATATCTCAGCCTGGCCAATAAAAATAAAATATTAAGATGGGCAAAAGAACACAAACACTGGACAGAGGAACTCTATCTAGAAGGCCAGCATCCCGGAGTCGCCTCTTCACTGTTGACGTTGAGACTGGTGTTTTGCAGGTACTATTTACTGAAGCTGCCAGTTGAGGACTTGTCTGTTTCTCAAACTAGACACTCTATTGTGCTTGTCCTCTTGCTCAGTTGGGGCCTCCCACTCCTCTTTCTATTCTGGTTAGAGACAGTTTGCACTGGTCTGTGAATGGAGTAGTACACAGCGTTGTACGAGATCTTCAGTTTCTTGGCAATCTCTCGCATGGAATAGCCTTCATTTCTCAGAACAAGAATAGACTGACGAGTTTCAGGAAAGAAGTTATTTGTTTCTGGCAATTTTGAGCCTGTAATTGAACCCACAAATGCTGATGCTCCAAGAAGGCCAGTTTTATTGCTTCTTTAATAAGGACAACAGTTTTCAGCTGTGCTAAAGGGTTTTCTAATGATCAAATAGCCTTTTAAAATGATCAACTTGGATTAGCTAACACAACGTGACATTGGAGTGATGGTTGCTGAGAATGGGCCTCTGTACGCCTATGTTGATATCCCATTACAAATCAGCCGTTTCCAGCTACAAAAGTAATTTACAACATTAACAATGTCTATACTGTATTTCTGATCAATTTGATGTTATTTTAATGGACCAAAAAAACATTGCTTTTCTTTCAATAACAAGGACATTTCTAAGTGACCCCAAACTTTTCAATGGTAGTGTAAATAGCACTTTTCTACCAACTGAGGTACTCAAAGCATTGTGGGAAACTCACCTCATCCACCATCAATGAGCTGCACCCACCTCAGTGATGCACAGATACCATTTCTGTGCCAGAACACTCACCACACATCAGCTATCAGGTGGAGAGGTGAGGAGTCATATATGCCAATTAGGAATGAGGGGGATGATTAGGTGGCCAGGATGGAATGTGGCCAGGTTGGGAATTTAGCTATGCCACCGGGGTGAACACCCCTACTCTTACAATAAGCGGCATGGAAATTTGAATTTGAATGACCACAGAGAGTCAGGACACCCATTTTAACGTCCAATCTGAAAGACGGCACCCTACACAGGACAATGTACCCAAATATAATTAAGGTTTGAAATGATTATGTTTTAGTCACATATTTTATCTGTAAAGGCTTTTTGCGGTCAATTTGCAGTCAAAAATTCTGCCCCCCCCCCCCCCCCCCGATCATCTGCTCAAGAAAAGATTGGCCAACGGCTGAATCTAATTGATGATCCCTGACCTATACGGTCCTGATCTATCCACGCTTCTTTGAAAATGTATCTAATAATTTATCAAGCCTAGAAGCAATACAAGACTCTATTATTATGGTGGGAGATTATAATACAATTTTAAATACCTCAATGGACCCTAAAGGAACTCACACTACAAACTATCATTACCCTTATGCACTTAAGGAAATCACAAATATCATTGATATATTGGAACAAGTGGATATATGGAGGTTTAAATATCCTGACCTAGTGAGATATACAGTACATTCGGAAAGTATTCAGATCCCTTGACTTTTTCCCCATTTTGTTATGTTACAGCCTTATTCTAAAATAGATTAAATTCATTTTTTTGTCTCATCAATCTACACATAATACACCATCATGACAAAGCAAAAACAGGTTTTTTGAAATGTTTGCAAATGTATTAAAACTAAAAAACAGATAACTTATTCACGTAAGTTTTCAGACCCTTTGCTTTGAGACTCAACATTGAGCTCAGGTGCATCCTGTTTCCATTGATCCTCCTTGAGATGTTTCTACAACTTGATTGGAGTCCACCTGTTGTCAATTCAATTGATTGGACATGATTTGGAAAAGCACGCACCTATCTATATAAGGTCCCACAGTTGACAGTTCATGTCAGAGCAAATACCAAGCCGTGATCTCAAGGATGATCAATGGAAACAGGATGCATCTGAGCTCAATGTTGAGTCTCAGAGCAAAGGCATTTCTGTTTTGTATTAGTAACGTAACAAAATGTGGAAAAAGTGAAGGGGTCTGTAAGGAATTGTCCACAGAGCTTCGAAACAGGATTGTGTCGAGGCACAGATCTGTGGAAGTTTAAAAAAATGTCTGCAGCATTGAAAGTCCCCAAGAACACAGTGGACTCCATAATTCTTAAATGGAAAAAGTTTGGAAGCCCCGATGCACAACTGAGCAATAGGACAAGTTCAATAGAGTGTTTGAAAAACAGATGCCTCACAAGTCCTCAACTGGCAGCTTCATTAAATAGTACCTGCAAAACACCAGTCTCAACGTCAACAGTGAAGAGGCGACTCCGGGATGCTGGCCTTCTAGCCAGAGTTTCAAAGAAAAAAACATATCTCAGACTGGCCAATAAAAAGTAATCTTAAGAGGGGCAAAATAACACAGACACTGGACAGAGGAACTCTGCCTAGAAGGCCAGCATCCCGGAGTCGCCTCTTCACTGTTGACGTTGAGACTGGTGTTTTGCAGGTACTATTTAATGAAGCTGCCAGTTGAGGACTTATGAGGCGTCTGTTTCTCAAACTAGACACTCTAATGTACTTGTCCTCTTGCTCAGTTGTGTACCGGGGCCTCCCACCTCTCTTTCTATTCTGGTTAGAGCCAGACACTTACAGTGGAACACAGACACTTACAGTAACACAGACATTTACGGTAACACAGACACATACAGTAACACAGACACTTACAGAGGAACACATGTGAAGAAAGGAGCTTAGACTGACTAGACTTTAGCTCAAAGAATAACTCCTTCTCAGTCTCATTACATGCAGTTGTCCCAGATTTGAACACAGGTACTTACAGTAGAACAACACATGAAGACGATGATGAAGGAGCCAATGACTCCTCCAATGCCGACCATCCAGGTCATCCGCAGGAACAGGATCACCCCGAAGATGTTCTGGATACAGGGGAGGTACACCCCCATCAGGGTCCCCAACTGTGGAGCCTGTAGGGAGGGAGAGAGGAGGTGGACATGGGATCAATGTTACCTAGCAAACCTGAAATGTTGTGAAATTTCCAGTGCACGTTTAATGTGAACACTGAGGTTGTACCCACTTTAAGTTACAGTTATAACAGTGGCCAAGTAGGCTACTGTGGCTATTTGATCATAATGTAGGCCTATCAGAGTGGTCTACTATCAAAAACAATGTAGAAAATGCATCCCATAACATTTTAACATGGAAGTAGCTGTTCTATCATTCTGCCTACAGTAGCAGCCAATGTGTGGTGTTCAATGTAGGCCTAAATTCCATGAGACTTTTGAAAAAAACACATGCAGGGCTTGACATGAACCTGTGTATCTACTTGTTCTTCAGACAAGGAGGTGACTGGAAATGTTGTTGTGTTGTTTGATGTAAGAAACCACTTTACCAAATAAAATGCATTATTATTCCCATACCATTATTACAGAGAATCAGACAAATTTGTCTTCCCTCTGCCTGTTGGCAACTTAACTTATTCAAGCCGGTCTCAAAATACAACACTGCCCCTTTAAGACAAAAAAAAAAAAGAAAGCTATTTACCTGACTCGCTTTCAAAGATGTCTAGAATTGTACACATTTTGTGCTCTTGTAGGAAGCAATCACTTCTTTATTGCTGCCTATAATTAGGATAATAACTCACTAACTAGCAAAGGATTTGAACAAAATGTGCACAGGTGGCTACATGCAGCTCTCACTCTGATCTCAAAACAAGTACATCTACTCATGACCACAGCTGTAAACACAGTCCAGGTCAACGTAAATGACACAGATCCATATACACTGTATGGCAATAGTCAATTTGCATATAGGCCTACTGCAGCTCTGACTGGTTATGCCACACCTGTCTGTGTAGAGTATGGGCTGAGTCATGATCAATAGAATCCTACTCTGATGCGTTCTGCCTACAACAAAATCTCTTGCATAGTTGGTTTTGTTTTGGTATGTTGCATTGAAATTGGCTAAGATTGCGTTGATTCGATCACAATTGCCACAGTAAATTGAAATGTTGATCGTGTTAACTAACTAGGAAAACTTTACATGGGCTGATATTTCTTCTGCGCTCCGCACAGCAGTCCCAGGGAGCTATGCGACAATTACTCCGTGCACATTGCATGGGGTCTTTAATGACTTTTTAATGACTGAGTTAGGGTTAGGGTCT
Organism: Oncorhynchus mykiss; assembly: GCF_057628025.1. NCBI lineage: Eukaryota > Metazoa > Chordata > Actinopteri > Salmoniformes > Salmonidae > Oncorhynchus > Oncorhynchus mykiss. The sequence goes on from NC_143028.1 coordinate 73,956,032, forward strand.
CTAATGACTGGGTATCATGGGGTCTTTAATGACTGAGTTAGGGTTAGGGTCTCTAATGACTGGGTATCATGGGGTCTTTAATAACTGGGTTAGTGTCTTTAATAACTTGGTATCATGGGGTCTTTAATGACTGGGTATCATGGGGTCTCTAATGACTGGGTTGGGGTCTTTAATGACTGGGTATCATGGGGTCTTTAATGACTGGGTATCATGGGGTCTTTAATGACTGGGTTAGGGTCTTTAATGACTGGTATCATGGGGTCTTTAAAAACTGGGAATCATGGGGTCTTTAATAACTGGGTATCATGGGGTCTTTTATGACTGGGTATCATGGGGTCTTCAATGACTGAGTTAGGGTCTCTAATGACTGGGTTAGGGTCTTTAATGACTGGGTATTATGGGCTCTTTAATGACTGGGTATCATGGGGTCTTTAACAACTGGGTATTATGGGGTCTTTAATGACTGGGTATCATGGGGTCTTTAATGACTGGGTTAGGGTCTTTCATTTGGTTACATTTTGACCTTTATTTAACTAGGCAAGTCAGTTAAGAACAAATTCTTATTTACAATGACGGCCTACACCGGCTAAACCCGGACGATGCTGGGCCAATTGTGCGCCGCCATATGGGACTCCCAATGACGGCCGGTTGTGATACAGCCTGGATTCGAACCAAGGTGTCTGTAGTGATGCCGCAAGCACTGTGATGCAGTGCCTTAGACTTAGACCGCTGCGCCACTCGGGCGCCCATGACTTGGTATCATGGGGTCTTTAATGACTGGGTCTTTAATGACTGAGTTATCATATGCTTCTGTAACAGAAGTGGATCTGTGAACCACACGACCAGTAACAGTAGCCCAGGATTTCTGGAAAACCTAGGAATTTTGGAAACGTTGGTGCCTATGGGAGAGACAAAGAATTTGAATGAATATTTTATATTTTCCTACATCCAGTAACTGGAGAACATTTTTGGGTGATTTTATTAAGTGTTCTGCGCATTCTGAGACCAAATTGCCATTTTTCAATATGTACATGATGAGAAAAATGACTTTGTTTGAGATCTGTGCTGGGGCACATAGCAGTCAATTTTCCTGGCCTTATCAATTGTCCCGTAGCCCTTTACGTTCATCCGCCATTTACGTTTATGGGTTGAAAATGGCAGATTTGGGCACTGATAAGCCCATAAATTGGAACGCAGTGGCTGTACAACAACATGCTATAAATGACGTCAGAGCTCTGGCTCTGCCCTTCACAGCGCTGTATGGGTTTTGACTGACAGCTGTTCTGAACTTCAGCACCGCACGCAACAAGAAGTTGCCCCCATCCCTCCCACTAATTGGGCAACTTTTGCAAATGTTTTGTTATCTGAGTGAGGGAAATGCTGCAAATTAAGAGGAGTCGATGTATTTTGAAAGATGATATGTTGAGGATTATGATAAATACCGCTTTAATTAAAAAATGTCATTTCACTTTTATTTAACCAGGTAGGTCAGTTGAGAACAAGTTCTTATTTACAACTGCGACCTAGCCTAGATAAAGCAAAGCAGTGCGACAAAAACAACAACACAGAGTTACACATGGGATAAACAAACCTACAGTCAATTACACAATAGAAAAATCTATATACAGTGTGTGCAAATTAAGTAAGGAGGTAAGGCAATAAATAGGCCAATAGTGGCGAAGTATTTACAATTTAGCAATTTACACTGGAGTGATGTATGTGCAGATGAGGATGTGAAAGTAGAAATACTGGTGTGCAAAAGAGCAGAAAAAACAAAACAAATATGGGGATGAGGTAGGTAGTTGGTTGGATGGGCTATTTACAGATGGGCTGTGTACAGCTGCAGCGATCTGTAAGCTGCTCTAACAGCTGACGCTTGAAGTTAGTGAGGAAGATATAAGTCTACAACTTCAGTGATATTTGCAATTTGTTCCAGTCATTGGCAGCAGAGAACTGGAAGGAAAGGCGGCCAATAAGGTGTTGGCTTTGGGGGTGACCAGTGAAATATACCTGCTGGAGTGCTACGGTTGGGTGTTGCTATGGTGACCAATGAGCTGAGATAAGGCAGAGCTTTCCTTAGCAAAGACTTATAGATGACCTGGAGCCAGTGGGTTTGGCGACGAATATGTAGAGAGGACCAGCCAACGAGAGCATACAGGTCGCAGTGGTGGGTAGTATATGGGGCTTTGGTGACAAAACGGATGGCACTGTGATAGACTGCATCCAATTTGCTGAGTAGAGAGTTGGAGGCTATTTTGCAAATGACATCACCAAAGTCAAGGCTCAGTAGGATAGTCAGTTTTACGAGGGTATGTTGGCAGCATGAGTGAAGGATGCTTTGTTTTCAAAATAGGAAGCCAATTGTAGATTTAACTTTGGATTGGAGATGCTTAATGTGAGTCTGGAAGGAGAGTTTACAGTCTAACCAGACACCTAGGTATTTGTAGTTGTCCACATATTCTAAGTCAGAACCGTCCAGTAGTGATGCTAGTCGGGCAGGCGGGTGCAGGCAGCGATCGGTTGAAGAGCATGCATTTAGTTTTACTAACATTTAAGAGCAGTTGGAGGCCACGGAAGGAGTGTTGTATGGCGTTGAAGCTCGTTTGGAAGTTGTCCAAAGTGTCCAAAGAAGGGCCAGATGTATACAGAATGTATACATGTCATACAAGCAAGCCAAATGTGCACTTCACATTTCCATATCATAAAACTCATGTCGAATACAGTCAACGTTTATGGTCATGATGTCTGATGTACAGTTACAAGATGACATGATGTCATGCCGTTCTGAACAGAATGAGCCGATGTTTCTCTATTGTGAAGATCATTTGCCGTGGAACACGCACCTGAATGCACTCATGACTCCTTTCTATGCGCTCCAAACATTACAATTGGTTTCTCTGAATTGCCCTGTGAAAGCCTAACACTGTAAGACCATATTTTATATTTAGCTAGTCATGTTGGAAATATAACAAGCTTTCAAATGATGCCCACCTGACCCAGATTGTGATTCATAATAGGATGTTTTTGGTTTGCGTAAACAACAACAGTAATTGTGTGATGGCGGGGATGCAGGGTTGTGTTCCAAACAAAACAACTACAAGTGTGCTTGCTCTAGTTCCTCAACGGCACAGCTAGGAGAGCTCAAAAAAGCACATTATAGTTGAAGACTGTTCTTTGAGTCATTAAAGTGCATTGAAATTACTTAGGAACTGTGTACACTTTGGAGAGTTGTGTGGTCACTTAAACCCTTGTCATTTTTCTGTCTTATGTTGCACCTACCCAACGTTTTCCAGGAATATTCTTATCATGTTACTGAATGTATCCAGAGTATTTCCTGATTTCTATATCAACAAATGCGGTGACAAGTACAGTAAATGTAAAACGCACATAAAATCAAGTGTAATGTTTGGATTCAGTCTTGTGTCTGGTCAACTGCTGTGTCCTCAACGTTGGTCTAATCATTTTCCAATTTTCCCATCTCCAAACAGTTCCCTTTCATTTGCTACCATGCTTATACATATACTTTTCATATTTCTTCTGTAAGAAACATTTAAATTTAGCCCTATCCATATATACGCCAATTCCCACGAGTCTAAGGGTTAAGTAGACTGGAACTGTGGCCATTTTTAAAAATGGAAAACGTGGTCTTGGCGCATAGAATAAAAAAATATTGTCAGATATTATTCATCCTAATCAGAGAGGTTTTTGACATGGACGATACATTGGAGATAATATAAGACAAGTACTGGAAACAATAGAATACTATGAAATATCGGGGACACCAGGCCTGGATTTCATAGCTGATTTTGAAAAGGCTTTTGATAAAGTTCGACTGGAGTTTATATATAAATGCCTAGAATATTTACATTTTGGGGAATCTCTTATACAATGGGTTAAAATGATGTATAGTAACCCTAGGTGTAAAATAGTAAATAATGGCTACATCTCAGAACGTTTTAAACTATCTAGAGGAGTAAAACAAGGTTGTCCACTATCGGCATATCTATTTATTATTGCCATCGAAACGTTAGCTGTTAAAATTAGATTAAACAATAATATTAAGGGATTAGAAATCTGTGGCTTAAAAACTAAGGTGTCATTGTACGCTGATGATTAATCTTTTCTTTTAAAACCACAATTAGAATCTCTCCACAGCTTCATAGAGGATCTAGATACTTTTGCTATCCTCTCCGGATTAAAACCAAATTATGATAATTTGGTTGATTATGTAATATTACATATTGGATCACTAAAACATGCTAATTTTACATTACCATGTAGTTTATCAATTAAATGGTCTGACGGAGATGTGGACATACTCGGTATACAAATCGCCAAAAGAAAGAAATGATCTCACTCCAATACACTTTTATAGAAAGTTAACAAAAATAGATAAGATCTTGCCACCATGGAAAGGAAAATACCTGTCTATTTGTGGAAAAATCACCCTGATAACTCTTTAGTCATATCACAGTTTACCTATTTGCTTATGATTTTGCCTACACCCAGTGACCTGCTTTTTAAATTATATGAACAAAAAATATTCTATTTTATTTGGAATGGCAAGCCAGACAAAATTAAAAGGGCCTATTTATATAACGAACATGAATTCGGAGGGCAGAAATGATTAAATATTACAGCATTAGACCTCTGACTAAAGGCATCAGTCATACAAAAGTTATACTTAAATCCAAACTGGTTCTCTAGTAAATTGGCAAGAATGTTACATCCTGTATTCAAGAAGGGCCTTTTCCCTTTACCCTGCTCACTTTCGGTTGTTTGAAAAGGAAATCATCTCCAAAATATCGTAATTTTTTAATCAAGCCTTAGAATGTTGGTTGCAATTTCAGTTTAATCCATCTGAAAAGACAGAACAATTAATACAACAAATATTAAACATTTTTTTCTAAGAAATGTTTAAAAAAGTTTTAGTGAATGATATCATAAATAGGACTGGTGGAGTTATGTCACACATACAGCTAACACAGACATATGGAAATGTCTGCTCTAACCAAAATTACAACCAATTAATTGCAGCATTACCACAGAAATGAAAGAGGCAAGTAGAAGGGTAAAAACGTAAGGAACTTGTATGTCGGCCCTGTGTTAAAGAACATAAATGGTTAAAGAAAAGTGTGATAAATAAAAACATAACAATTTCATTTAAGGACCAAAAAACTGACAGCTGTGCCATATAAATTGCAAAATAGTTGGGAAGCGATTTTCGATGTACCCATTCCATGGCACATGGTTTATGAATTGATACGCCGGATTCAAAACATCGAATTTGTCAATTTAAATTACTATACAAAATTCTTGCAACCAATAGAATGTTATATATATGGGAGATACAATCTTCCCACCTCTGCAGATGCTGCTGTGAGGAGGCAGAATCATTAGATCATTTATTTTGATATTGTCCATTTGTAGCTCGTTTTTGTCCAGGAATGGCTGAATAATTGCAACATTTGCCTAGAACTAACGCTGCAGATAGCAATACTAGGTGATTTGAAAAGCCATAGTCAATCAATCAATAATATAATAATTATTTTATTAAAAATGTTTATTTTTAATTTACAATGTGTAGAAGCTATGAGAATAGAAAGGTTCAATACTTTTGTGAAGCATCACTGCACAGTTGGAAAATATATGGCCAATAGAAATCCAAAAATGGATGATGTTGAGAGATAGATGGGAGGGGTTGAATGGAGCTGAAGGGTGGGACTGGATGATGTTGAGAGACAGATGGGAGGGGTTGAATGGAGCTGAAGGGTGGGACTGGATGATGTTGAGAGATAGATGGGAGGGGTTGAATGGAGCTGAAGGGTGGGACTGGATGGTGTTGAGAGATAGATGGGAGGGGTTGAATGGAGCTGAAGGGTGGGACTGGATGATGTTGAGAGATAGATGGGAGGGGTTGAATGGAGCTGAAGGGTGGGACTGGATGATGTTGAGAGACAGATGGGAGGGGTTGAATGGAGCTGAAGGGTGGGACTGGATGGTGTTGAGAGATAGATGGGAGGGGTTGAATGGAGCTGAAGGGTGGGACTGGATGGTGTTGAGAGATAGATGGGAGGGGTTGAATGGAGCTGAAGGGTGGGACTGGATGATGTTGAGAGACAGATGGGAGGGGTTGAATGGAGCTGAAGGGTGGGACTGGATGATGTTGAGAGACAGATGGGAGGGGTTGAATGGAGCTGAAGGGTGGGACTGGATGATGTTGAGAGATAGATGGGAGGGGTTGAATGGAGCTGAAGGGTGGGACTGGATGATGTTGAGAGACAGATGGGAGGGGTTGAATGGAGCTGAAGGGTGGGACTGGATGATGTTGAGAGATAGATGGGAGGGGTTGAATGGAGCTGAAGGGTGGGACTGGATGATGTTGAGAGACAGATGGGAGGGGTTGAATGGAGCTGAAGGGTGGGACTAATAACAAGATAACCAATGTAAAACATACGGGGTCTGTAAAACGTATATAGATTCAGAACTTTTGTGAAATAGCACAGTTACAAATAGAAATCAAACTGGATGGACATCAGAAATAGAGGAAGGACTAAAAACAAACAAAATATAACTATTGTAAAATAGATTGTGTCTGTAAAATGTGTAAAAGATGTATAAACTGAAGGAAGAAGCCTAAGTGATATTGTTTATTAGTTTACTCCAATTGGGAAAAGGGTGGTAGAGTTTGGGGGGAATAATAAAGGTATATTCTCATGTATGTCTATATACAGTGGGGCAAAAAAGTATTTAGTCAGCCACCAATTGTGCAAGTTCTCCCACTGAGAAGCCTGTAATTTTCATCATAGGTACACTTCAACTATGACAGACAAAATTAGAAAAAACATCCAGAAAATCACATTGTAGGATTTGTAATGAATTTATTTGCACATTTTGGTGGAAAATAAGTATTTGGTCACCTACAAACAAGCAAGATTTCTGGCTCTCACAAACCTGTAACTTCTTCTTTAAGAGGCTCCTCTGTCCTCCACTCGTTACCTGTATTAATGGCACCTGTTTGAACTTGTTATCAGTATAAAAGACACCTGTCCACAACCTCAAACAGTCACACTCCAAACTCCACTATGGCCAAGACCAAAGAGCTGTCAAAGGACACCAGAAACAAAATTGTAGACCTGCACCAGGCTGGGAAGACTGAATCTGCAATAGGTAAGCAGATTGGTTTGAAGAAATCGACTGTGGGAGCAATTATTAGGAAATGGAAGACATACAAGACCACTGATAATCTCCCTCGATCTGGGGCTCCACGCAAGATCTCACCCCGTGGGGTCAAAATGATCACAAGAACGGTGAGCAAAAATCTCAGAACCACACGGGGGGACCTAGTGAATGACCTGCAGAGAGCTGGGACCAAAGTAACAAAGCCTACCATCAGTAACATCTATTGAAGATGAAACGTGGCTGGGTCTTTCAGCATGACAATGATCCCAAACACACCGCCCGGGCAACGAAGGAGTGGCTTCGTAAGAAGCATTTCAAGGTCCTGGAGTGGCCTAGCCAGTCTCCAGATCTCAACCCCATAGAAAATCTTTGGAGGGAGTTGAAAGTCCATGTTGCCAAGCAACAGCCTCAAAACATCACTGCTCTAGAGGAGATCTGCATGGAGGAATGGGACAAAACACCAGCAACAGTGTGTGAAAACCTTGTGAAGACTTACAGAAAACGTTTGACCTCTGTCATTGCCAACAAAGGGTATATAACAGAGTATTGAGATAAACTTTTGTTATTGACCAAATACTTATTTTCCACCATAATTTGCAAATAAATTCATAAAAAAATCCTACAATGTGATTTTCTGGATTTTTTTTCATCTCATTTTTTCTGTCATAGTTGAAGTGTACCTATGATGAAAATTACAGGCCTCTCTCATCTTTTTAAGTGGGAGAACTTGCACAATTGGTGGCTGACTAAATAGTATTTTTCCCCACTGTAGGTATGTGTATGTATATATGTGTATATGTATGCATGTGTGTAGGTATATGGATATATATTTACCCCAAAAAATAAATGGGGGATTGGAAATGATGCAGGCAATTACATTGATGGAAGCAACATTCTTTTCGCAATATTAAGCTGATCCACCCCTTAGGAAAAAAAAAAATGAAAAAAAGAAACATTTCAATTTAGCCCTATCCATATACGTCAATTCCCACGAGTCTAAGGGTGAAGTAGAACAGAACTGTGGCCATTTTTCTAAATGGAAAACGTGGTCTGTACGTCATCTTCATTATCCACAATCTTTGCCCATAGGAGGAAAGCAGGAAGTATGTCTGTTCTAGTGATTCTATTTCTATGGTGATATCACTGCCAATCTGATGAGTATGATTGATGAGGATGTGAAGAGGACTTTATTAAGGAACGTCGCCGTCTAATATGAGGCTGGAAGTGATGACAGAAACTTTGATACTTTACAGAGAGTTTTATTCCTAACTGCGATTCAGAGAGTTTTACAGGCCTGGGAGGCACTGATTAATGCGAGAGAGCATTCCTGGGGCTTGAAGTGGCAGCAGCTGCTGAGTGGAGAAACTAGACTTTGTAATTAAATCATCTTCTGAAAAAAAGGGTGTCCTGACGAATGCCTGACATTAAATGAATATTAAGGTCTAATGTGATGTAGTTTGATTTGAGAAGCTGGGCTTCAAATAGCAATAAGAGCCTGTTTTGGAGAGTTGACAAGTCACACAAACATAATTATATTCAAATTTATGTAAGAAACAACAGGCCAAGTGCACATGCAGAGTTCAAATTAGAAAAAGCTCATCACTTGTGAAATGCTGATGAAACTCGCTGTGTAGACAGACTGGAGTAGAAATGGAATGATAAACCAAAAACCAAAAATGATAGACACCAACCATGATCACATCGCAGGCATTTTGCTGATATCATTCATTAAAATAATTAGAGAAATGTGTGAAGTTTGAAATGAAATGTGATTATTAATGAGACAATTGAGGGCGGCAACCATCAAACTAGCTAGTAGTAGTTTAAAGGATAAAAAAATAAAAAAACAATGTTATTAACTTATCCTTCTATTTATTGTTATCACCTTAATTCAAGCAATTTATTGCGATATGATTGTTTCTGCCTTACGCCCAGCTCTAGGATGGGGTAATCCTGAATGGTTCATCTGGGCCAAATCCTTATTTTGGATTCAAGCGTGTGCCTCAAGTAGGATTCAGTCCCATATGTTTTGTTGAACCTCTTCTTCTAGCCCAGTTCCCCCTCTCTCTATTTTGTCCCTAAGAGTAGCTGCTGCCGTGGCTAATCGGGATCCCTAATAAATACAAATACTGTCCTTAGGGATCACAGGAAGTGAAGCTGACACTAGCTGACCAGTTTATGTTAATTTGTTATATTTTCTTATCAAACGGTTCACCTAACAACAGTTCACCTAACACATATTATCTATTTGTTGGTTTTTAATCAGACGGTTCACCTAACAACAGTTCACCTAACAACAGTTCACCTAACAACTATTATCTATTTGTTGATTTTTAATCAGACGGTTCACCTAACAACAGTTCACCTAACAACAGTTCACCTAACAACACCTAACAACAGTTCACCTAACAACAGTTCACCTAACAACAGTTCACCTAACATCTATTATCTATTTGTTGGTTTTAATCAGACAGTTCACCTAACAACAGTTCACCTAACATCTATTATCTATTTGTTGGTTTTAATCAGACAGTTCACCTAACATCTATTATCTATTTGTTGGTTTTAATCAGACAGTTCACCTAACATCTATTATCTATTTGTTGGTTTTAATCAGACAGTTCACCTAACATCTATTATCTATTTGTTGGTTTTAATCAGACAGTTCACCTAACATCTATTTGTTGGTTTTAATCAGACAGTTCACCTAACATCTATTCTTTGAACTCCTCTTTTGCAGCACCAAGCTATACCACAGGGATGTTTAGCACTGGGAATTGAATTCACCTTTAATCAAAGATCAAAACCTCAGGTTGCCTATGGGAGCGGGGAAGAACAAACATCGTCCATCTTTGTAATCTCTCTCTCTCCATATGGTAATGCCTCCCGCTGTTTGCCTGTTGTCAGGGTTATGCAAATGAGAGAGGCACTGTGGCCTTCAGTGTGCGGGGAAAGGGTGTTAATCACTGTCAGCGAGGCAAGAACCTCAATAAAGTTACTTTTTTTCTATTCTAAATTTAAACTCCAAAGTTCCCTACCACTTACTTAGAGATTGCTGTTGAATTTATGTCAAGACTTTTGACAGAATTGGTTACTCGGTTTTGTGATTAACATAGTTGTTGTGCCTTCAACATTACCTCCCTCAAATGTTATAATTAGCATAGTCTAGGCTGCATTCCATTTCACCAATATAACATTTACAGTAATAGCTCCAATTACTAGATCAATACAGTTTGCATGGTAACTAGTGATTTCAATTCAGAAGCAGTGGTACTGTATTATGTCAGGTTGAATTATCATGAGCTTAATGGATTTAAACAAAATCTTTCCCCTAAGCAAAATGAGTGAATGAAACACAGAAAGACATAACAGGTACACCTCCAATTGACTCAAATGATGTCAATTAGCCTATCAGAAGCTTCTAAAGCCATGACATCATTTTCTGGAATTTTCCAAGCTGTTTAAAGGCACAGTCAACTTAGTGTATGTAAACTTATGACACACTGGAATTGTGATGAATTATAAGTGAAATAATCTGTCTGCAAACAATTGTTGGAAAAATTACTTATGTCATACACAAAGTAGATGTCCTAACTGACTTGCCAAAACTATAGTTTGTTGACAAGAAATTTGTGGAGTGGTTGAAAAACGAGTTTTAATGACTCCAACCTAAGTGTATGTAAACTTCCGACTTCAACTGTACAATCAAAGTGAGATAGCCATCTGTAGCTGCTCTCCATACAGCAGATGTCATTTTCAGCAATGCAACGCCATTCACTGAGAGGACAAAACATTAAGAACACCTTCCTAATACTGAGTTGCACCTCCTTTTGCCCTCAGAACAGCCTCCATTCGTCGGGGAATGGACTCTACAAGGTGTTGAAAGTGTTCCACAGGGATGCTGGCTCATGTTTACTCCAATGCTTCCCACAGTTGTATCAAGTTGGCTGGATGTCCTTTGGGTGGTGGACCATTCTTGATACATTTGGGGAAATGTTGAGTGTGAAAAACCCAGCAGCATTGCAGTTCTTGTCACAAACCAGTGCGCCTAGGACCTACTACCATACCCCGTTCAAAGGCAGTTAAATATTTTTTCTTCCCCTTCACCTTCTGTATGGCACACACATACACAATCCATGTCTCAATTGTCTCAAGGCTTAAAAATCTGTCTTTAACCTGTCTCCTCTCCTTCATTTACGCTGATTGAAGTGGATTTAACAGGTGACATCAATAAGGGATCATAGCTTTCACCTGGATTCACCTGGTCAGTCTGTCATGGAAAGAGTATGTGTCCTTAATATTTCGTACATCCCGGCAAACATCCCCGGATTGGCAAAAAGCTGTGAAAAAATGTCAATCCATAAGCTTTTCAATACTGTTTACAACGTCGGGTCCGCTTCCCACACCTCTCTGATTCAGACGGGTTCGGTTAAATGCGGAAGACATATTTCGGTTGAATGCATTCAGCTGTGCAACTGACTAGGTTTTCCATTTCCCTTCCCAAATTCAACCCTATTCCCTAGATAGTGCATTACTTTTGATCAGGGCCCATTTGGGACACAAGACAGGGTCATTCTCACTAAGAGAATTCTAAAGCTACTTGGCAGACAGACAGTAAGTGTGTTCTGTAGCCTACACGATACACTTGTTGAGAATGGACAAAATTCCACAAGATTCAGAAGACAAAACTAATAGCAAAACAAAAAGGACGTGTCTAAATTAGTTTACATTGAGCAACAGCCACAGCAGATGGGACGCTTGCTTCTATTGAATCAATATACTCCCTATGGGGGCGGGGGGAACCAAAGCCTCTGTTTATATAGAGCTCCACTTCCATTCTCAGTCAATTGGCATTTCCTTCCTGGACCAGGAGTACAATACAATCTCAGACCTAGACTCCTAGAATCTGTAGAAATAGTGAGGCCCAATAAAAAATTGTCTGGTAGCCAGCGGCGTGATTTCCCTCGAGACCGTGTGAGCTGAAATAGCCGAGAGTGGCGAGAGCAGCAACAGCATAATCGCTACAGGTTGGTGCAGCGGCGGTGAGGAGAGACAGCTGCCCCATGGCCCCCTGGGATACGCAGTCAGCCCAGTTCTATCTGGCTCAGGTGCGGTGGTCCCACAGCATGCTCCACCCCCCTCGGAACAGCTGCTTCAGGACCAGCTCACCACTTAGTTTACTACCCAGGTGCCCCATCTCCACGCCACCCCTTACCCAGTCACCCCCGCACGAGACCCTCCACCACCACAGCCACCTGAGACCACTCACAGGCCCCTTATTCTCCACGGACACTAACACTCTAGAGGCTGATGGAGATTCTTTCCAAATGCACCCTTCGTGGCCTGGGAGGCCTGGAGTGATTTAGCTGTTAGTGTTGCTGCCTTCAGAGCACATTTCGGTGTGTGTTGAAATCTGTCCCACTTCTAACACAGACCTTTTGACTTTCCTGCCTCTCTCCAATATAGAATAAGTATGTTAGGAGGGGGACTGCCCCCTTCCTTTCGTCCTACCTTCGTCCTACAGTCCTAGCTTCGTCCTACCGTCCTTCATACTAGACGCAGAGACATGAAAATGGTATCCACAAGTTCATCTGACTCTGGGGAAGGAGATAAAGGGCTTCATCTGACTCTGGGGAAGGAGATAAAGGACTTCATCTGACTCTGGGGAAGGAGATAAAGGACTTCATCTGACTCTGGGGAAGGAGATATAGGGCTTCATCTGACTGGGGAAGGAGATAAAGGACTCAATTGCCCAAATCCCAAAGTATCCCTTTAAGTGGTGTGTCATGTAGGGTGTAGGCAGCTTAAGAGGATCTACAGAGGACAGGCACAGCCTTTTCCTGGTTTTGGATGGGGAGAAATAGGAAGTAGGAAAGGAGAAGGGAGAAGAACAGGTTAAAGAAAGGAGAGATAGTGGACGACCTAGCTGCAGGGTAACGAGAAAAACGAGGAGGGTAGGTACAGCTGAAGAAAGGAGGATATACGGAAATAGGAGAGAAGGAGAGAAGAAAAAAGGAGGGAAGGTACCTGTGGCTGAGGAGAAAATAGAGAAGGAGAGAAGAAGAAAGGAGGGAAGGTACCTGTTGCTGAGGAGAAAATAGAGAAGAAGAGAAGGAGAGAAGAAGACAGGAGGGAAGATACCTGTTGCTGAGGAGAAGAGAGAAGAGCAGACTCTGATTTACTACAGCAGTAATTATCTAGAATAAAGAATAAGAAAAAGCTGAAATAGCTGGGGGTATAAATTACTGTAGGATTGAAGCGATAATATAGATACACACGGCGAGGCATGACTTAACGTGACCACAACCCAGAGTGGGGTACAGCCATAGGGTACACCCAATACTCCCATGTTAAATTGCCTACTTTACTCATAACCCGACAACGTCACAATTATCAGCCAAAGAGCCTGACTTTCTTCAGCTAGCTAACCCTGCTTTTATAGCTAAGATGCCGAAAAGCTGTTGCGTACTGTTTTGTTTGAACAACAGTAGGAGAAAACACCACCAAATTAGGTTTTATGAACTGGCTACTTTGAGCCATTTGGTAGGGTGGTCTCCGGCAAGTTGAAAGGTCATATAGGCAAGCCAACAAGAATAAACATTTCTAAATACCTAGACTGTTCAAGGGCAGGCAAAGACTCAAATCAAATGTTTTTCGTCACATGCTTCGTAAACAACATGTATATACTAACAGTGCTGCTCTTGTCCAGGTGGGAAAGGGCAGTGTGGAGTGCAACAGAAATACCATCATCTGCAATCTGCATCATTGGAGTAGTATGTGAATAGGAGTGGGTCCAGGGTGTCTGGGAGGATGGTGTTGATGTGAACCATGACCAGCCTTTCAAAGCATTTCATGGCTATAGATGTGAGTGCTACGAGGCGATAAGTCATTTAGACAGGTTACCTTAGCGTTCTTGGGCACAGGGACCAAGGTGGTCTGCTTGAAGCATGTAGGTCAGGGTTCCCCAAGTGGCAGTGATTTGTATTTGGCCCCCCAAATTGTTGGACATAAAAGACATCAGCATTTTAATTTTGTAAATCTGTTCCAAAGTATTCTCACACCTAGTAGAGAGATAATATGTGATTGTACATAAATAAATGTAAGCAAGGTCTGAAATTATAATATTTTTGTCAATTATTATATCTGTTTGGGCTTTATGTTCCAGCCCACTGACCATCCACACAATAAAAAAATCAGCCCGCGGCTGAATCTAGTTGATGATCCCTGATGTAGGTATTACAGACTAGGTCAGGGAAAGATTGAAAATGTTAGTGAAGACACTAGACGGCAGCGCATGCTCAGAGTACGTATCCTGGTAATCTTGAGGCCTTGTGAATGTTAACCTGTTTAAAGGTCTTACATCAGCTACGGAGAGCATGATCACACAGTTGTCCGAAACAGCTCTCATGCATGGTTCAGTGTTGCTTGCCTCGAGGCGAGCATAGAAGGCATTTAGCTCATCTGGTACGCTCGTGTCACTGGGCAGCTTGGGGCTGGGTTTCCCTTTTGTAATCCGTAATAGTGTGCAAGCCCTGCTGTCACATCCGACAAGCATCAGAGCCAGTGTAGTAGGATTCAATCTTAGTCCTGTATTGATGCTTTGCCTGTGTGATGGTTTGTCGGCGGGCGTAGTGGGATTTCTTATAAGCATCCAGATTGGTGTCCCGCTCTTTGAAAGCGGCAGCTCTAGCCTTTAGTTGAGTACGAATGTTGCCCGTGATCCATGGCTTCTGGTTGGGATATGTATGTACAGTTAATGTGGGGAAGACAATGTCGATGCACTTAATGAAGCCGTTGACCAACGCGATAAACTCATTAATGCTATCGGATAAATCCTGCAACGTATTCCAGTGTGCGCTAGCAAAACATTCCTGTAGCTTAGCAAGAGCTTCATCTGACCACTTCAGTATTGAGCGCGTCACTGGTACTTCCTGTTGGAGTTTATGCTTGTAAGCAGGAATCAGGAGGACAGAGTTATGGTGAGATTTCCCAAATGGAGGGCGAGGGAGAGCTTTGTATGCATTTCTGTGTGAGGGGTAAAGGTGATCTAGAGTTTTCTTTGCCTCTAGTTGCACACAAGACGTTGCTGGTAGAAATGAGGAAAAATTGATTTATTTTTTCCTGTATTAAAATCAACGACCACTAGGAGATATGCCTCTGGTTGAGCATTTTCTTGTTTGCTTATGGCCTTTTACAGCTCATGGGAGTAACAGGAGTACCCTACGACTGTACCCTACTTGGGGGCGTGGTTACGTTAAACTGCTCCTCACCGTGTGTATCTATAGGCCGAGCGAACACAGATGCTGGCCGAGCGAACACAGATGCTGGCCGAGCGAACACAGATGCTGGCCGAGCGAACACAGATGCTGTACCTCGACTTCTAACGCAATAAAATGTTTTGAGGTGAAAGGAGGGGTGTGTGAAGACATGGGATGGGGAATGGGGAACGCTGGGGTGGGGGTGGGGGGGGGGGGGGAGCTTGTAATGCCGTCTTCACGCTCTGTCGACCAGACAGGAACTGACAGGGCTAATGTGTTTCAGCTCAGGTGAATTATTAAAGAGGAGGAGAGAGAGAGGAAAGAAGGCATCATATAACTCTCTCCGAATGTCTGCCCATGGGTATGGATTAACCTGCGGCATGTTTCTGTGTGTGTATTTGTTTGTGTGGGAGCGGAGAGACAGAGAGGTAGGGGAAGGAGGAGAGAGAAAGACAGAGAGGTAGGAGAGAGGAGGAAGAGAGAGAGAAGAGAGAGAGAGAGAGGTAGGAGAGAGGAGAAAGAGAGAGAGGTAGGAGAGGAGGAAGAGAGAGAGAGAGGTAGGAGAGAGGAGGAAGAGAGAGAGGGAGAGAGGTAGGAGAGAGGAGGAAGAGAGAGAGGGGGAGAGGTAGGGGAAGGTGGAGAGAGAGGAGGAAGAGAGACAGGTAGGAGAGAGGAGGAGGAAGAGAGAGAGAGGTAGGGGAAGGAGGAGAGAGAGGAAGAAGAGAGGGAGAGGTAGGGGAAGGAGGAGAGAGAGGAGGAGGGAGTAGTATGGAAATGTTTGTTCGTGTGTAGTTAAGGTATGTATGTGTATATGAGTGTGTGAGAGAGAAATAGAGAGAAAGAAGGGAGGTGAGTGAAATGGGGAAGGAGGAGGTGTTTGTTCATGGGTGGTAAAGGTGCCTGCCTATGTCTATATGTGCATGTGTGTGATTTAGCCAATTATCTAGGCAGAACATTCAGTGCTGCAGGCCTGCAGCAACACCATCCTATTTATTCCTTACCTACTGGACATTCACATGGGACTAAATGCTTAATAAACTGACATTCCTGTTTGCTGGAATATTATGGTGCTGCTTCAAGAATCCATGAAGTCTGTTTGGTTTTAACCACACTTTCAGTTTTCTAAGTAGGGGCACACGTAAGCTTTGAATTCTCTGCTCGACTATCAATACTGACAAACCGCAGACGTAACTGTAGTATAATACAAAGCAACATTACTCAAGATACAAACTTCGCAAGGCTAACCACCGTGAATACTAATGTCAGACTGGGGCTTCTAATGAGAGAGAGAAGAGGCATCGTAAAACACATGACATGGAAGAGAAAAACACATTAGAGACTGAGATGGAACACTTTTCAACACATCGTTTTAATTCTTCCCAATAGAAACTCAGACAGGAAAAGACTCAGTCCCCACAGATCGGCAGAACAGTTTCCTTCTTAACCCCGACAACCTCCAGACTGTTCCCTGATGTTGCATGGTATGAAAACCCTCTAATCTCTCTTTTCACACTGCGTCGTACGAAACGCTCTGGCTGCCATACTCCAGCAGCTGCTGATGAAGCAGAGAGAGAGAGAGGAAAGAGGAGAGGAGAGAGAAAGGGATCGCTGTCGGAATGATAAAATGCCATCGGCTGCGTTAATGAAAAGCCTCTCGTGGTGATGGGGAGATTGCCTTTGGAATGGGCTGCTGATTGGAGAAGCAGCTGCTTGGCGTAGCGAGCAGGTTAATTAAGTATCAAAGGGCTGGGGAAGGCGACACGAGAATGATTAGCACCTTCCGCCTGGCGACATCGAGGAGTACTGAATCCAATATATAGAGGGAAAAGTAGCAAGGACCTTACAGAGAGATAGGTGACGTCCAGGGAGAAGGGGACCTTACAGAGAGATAGGTGACGTCCAGGGAGAAGGGGACCTTACAGAGGGACAGGTGACGTCCAGGGAGAAGGGGACCTTACAGAGAGACAGGTGACGTCCAGGGAGAAGGGGACCTTACAGAGAGACAGGTGACTTCCAGGGAGGAGGGGACCTTACAGAGGGACAGGTGACATCCAGGGAGAAAGGACTGAAAGAAGGAGGAAGGTAAACAGGGAGACTGGAAAAAGAACCAAGAATGATATGTGGAAAGAAACCAAAACAGAAATAGATGGGGAAAACCCCAGGGTGAAAAGGTCTTGAGTCAGGCTCTTAACTAGGCAGGCCTGTTAGGCGGCTCTCCTCATTGGCCAGACACTGAGACAGCCCAGGGTCAAACTTCACTGAGGGCTGTCATCTGGGAGACAGATCAGGCATTCCCACATGGTTGACTGGCAATGCTTGGACACTTCTCTGACAACATAGCACAACATTCTCACAGGAAACCTCAGCGGAGATCAGTAGGGAGTAAACAGAATTCGCTATCGACCAACACAGACTGTGTTACATATCTGACAGAGCCATATGTTGACACTCCAGTCTCTGACTTAAGTCTTTCACTGTCCATTGCCATAAAACAACCATCATACAGTAATGTCCAAAATTATTATTATTGATAAAGATGAGCAAAAAGGACTATGAAATAACACAAATACTGAGCTATGTGGGTATGCTCAATTATACTCATACAAATGCTCAGAGAAATCTATTTTGTTTAACAAGTAATAAAACAAAATCTCAAAAAGATAGGGGTCAAAATGATTGGCACCCCTGTTTTCAATACTTTTCAATACCTCACCTTGCAAGGATAATGGCACTGAGCCTTTTTCTCAAATGTTTTATGAGATTAGAGAGCACATTGGAAGGGATTATAGACCATTCCTCCATACAGAATCTTTCCAGATTCTTGATATCCTTAGTCTGTATTTATGGACTGCCCTCTTCAATTCAAACCAACTCCTGAGTGGCACAGCGGTCTAAGGCACTGCATCTCAGTGCTTGAGGTGTCACTACTGACACCCTGGTTTAAAAAAAGTCACTAGACTGACAGCCATTTCAAAATGTTGATTTTGTGGTCAATTAACCATTTCTTTATGGATTTTTACGTGTGCTTGGGGTGTTTATGTGTGCTTGGGGTGTTTATGTGTGCTTGGGTTTTTTATGTGTGCTTGGGGTGTTTATGTGTGCTAAGGGGTGTTTATGTGTGCTTGGTTTTTTATGTGTGCTTGGGGGTGTTTATGTGTGCTAAGGGGTGTTTATGTGTGCTTGGGGTGTTTATGTGTGCTTGGGGTGTTTATGTGTGCTTGGGGGTGTTTATGTGTGCTTGGTTTTCTTAATGTGTGCTTGGGGGGTTTATGTGTTTGGGGGATTTATGTGTGCTTTGTTTAAAAAAAATATGTGATTGGGTTTTTTATGTGTGCTTGGGGATGTTTGGTGTGTTTGTTTTTTTTTATGTGTGCTTGGAGTGTTTATGTGTGCTTGGAGTGTTTATGTGTGCTTGGGGTTTTTATGTGTGCTTGCGGGTGTTTATGTGTGCTTGGTTTTCTTAATGTGTGCTTGGGGGGTTTATGTGTTTGGGGGATTTATGTGTGCTTTGTTTTAAAAAAATATGTGATTGGGTTTTTTATGTGTCCTTGGGGTGTTTATGTGTGCTTGGGGGTTTTATGTGTGCTTGGGGATGTTTGGTGTGTTTGGGGGTGTTTATGTGTGCTTGGGGATGTTTGGTGTGTTTGGGGGTGTTTATGTGTGCTTGGGGATGTTTGGTGTGTTTGGGGGTGTTTATGTGTGCTTGGGGATGTTTGGTGTGTTTGGGGGTGTTTATGTGTGCTAGGGGATGTTTGGTGTGTTTGGGGGTGTTTATGTGTGCTTGGGGGTTTTATGTGTGCTTTGGGTGTTTAGGTGTGTTTTTTTTTTTTAATGTGTGCTTTGGGATTTTATGTGTGCTTTGGTTTTTTTTGTGTGCTTGGGTTTTTTATGTGTGCTTGGGGTGTTTATGTGTGCTAAGAGGTGTTTATGTGTGCTAGGGGGTGTTTATGTGTGCTAAGGGGTGTTTATGTGTGCTAAGGGGTGTTTATGTGTGCTAGGGGGTGTTTATGTGTGCTAAGGGGTGTTTATGTGTGCTTGGGGTGTTTATGTGTGCTAAGGGGTGTTTATGTGTGCTTGGGGTGTTTATGTGTGCTAGGGGGTGTTTATGTGTGCTAAGGGGTGTTTATGTGTGCTAAGGGGTGTTTATGTGTGCTAGGGGGTGTTTATGTGTGCTAAGGGGTGTTTATGTGTGCTTGGGGTGTTTATGTGTGCTTGGGGGTGTTTATGTGTGCTTGGGGGTTTTTATGTGTGCTTGGGGTTTTTATGTGTGCTTGGGGGTTTTATGTGTGCTTGTTTTTTTAAAAATGTGTGCTTGTTTTTTTGTGTGCATGGGGGGTGTTTATGTGTGCTAAGGGGTGTTTATGTGTGCTTGGGGGTTTTTATGTGTGCTTGGGGTTTTTATGTGTGCTTGGGGGTTTTTATGTGTGCTTGGGGTTTTTATGTGTGCTTGTTTTTTTATGTGTGCTGTTTTTTTTTTATGTGTGCTTGGGGGTGTTTATGTGTGCTTGTTTTTTATGTGTGCTTGGGGGTGTTTATGTGTGCTTGGGGGTGTTTATGTGTGCTTGGGGGTTTTTATGTGTGCTTGGGGTTTTTATGTGTGCTTGGGGGTTTTATGTGTGCTTGTTTTTTTTAAAATGTGTGCTTGTTTTTTTGTGTGCATGGGGGGTGTTTATGTGTGCTAAGGGGTGTTTATGTGTGCTTGTTTTTTATGTGTGCTTGGGGGTGTTTATGTGTGCTTGGGGGTGTTTATGTGTGCTTGGGGGTTTTTATGTGTGCTTGGGGTTTTTATGTGTGCTTGGGGGTTTTATGTGTGCTTGTTTTTTTTTTAAATGTGTGCTTGTTTTTTTGTGTGCATGGGGGGTGTTTATGTGTGCTTGGTGGTGTTTATGTGTGCTTGGGGGTGTTTATGTGTGCTTGGGGGTGTTTATGTGTGCTTGGTGGTGTTTATGTGTGCTTGGGGTGTTTATGTGTGCTTGGGGGTGTTTATGTGTGCTTGGGGGTGTTTATGTGTGCTTGGGGGTGTTTATGTGTGCTTGGGGGTGTTTATGTGTGCTTGGTGGTGTTTATGTGTGCTTGGGGGTGTTTATGTGTGCTTGGTGGTGTTTATGTGTGCTTGGTGGTGTTTATGTGTGCTTGGGGGTGTTTATGTGTGCTTGGTGGTGTTTATGTGTGCTTGGGGTGTTTATGTGTGCTTTGGTTTTCTATGTGTGCTTGGGGTGTTTATGTGTGCTTATGTGACCAGTGCTGTGTTGCAGGTTTGACTGACCAGTGCTGTGTTGCAGGTTTGACTGACCAGTGCTGTGTTGCAGGTTTGACTGACCAGTGCTGTGTTGCAGGTTTGACTGACCAGTGCTGTGTTACAGGTTTGACTGACCAGTGCTGTGTTGCAGGTTTGACTGACCAGTGCTGTGTTGTAGGTTTGACTGACCAGTGCTGTGTTGCAGGTTTGACTGACCAGTGCTGTGTTGCAGGTTTGACTGACCAGTGCTGTGTTGCAGGTTTGACTGACCAGTGCTGTGTTGCAGGTTTGACTGACCAGTGCTGTGTTGCAGGTTTGACTGACCAGTGCTGTGTTGCAGGTTTGACTGACCAGTGCTGTGTTGCAGGTTTGACTGACCAGTGCTGTGTTGCAGGTTTGACTGACCAGTGCTGTGTTGCAGGTTTGACTGACCAGTGCTGTGTTGCAGGTTTGACTGACCAGTGCTGTGTTACAGGTTTGACTGACCAGTGCTGTGTTGCAGGTTTGACTGACCAGTGCTGTGTTGCAGGTTTGACTGACCAGTGCTGTGTTACAGGTTTGACTGACCAGTGCTGTGTTGCAGGTTTGACTGACCAGTGCTGTGTTACAGGTTTGACTGACCAGTGCTGTGTTGCAGGTTTGACTGACCAGTGCTGTGTTGCAGGTTTGACTGACCAGTGCTGTGTTGCAGGTTTGACTGACCAGTGCTGTGTTACAGGTTTGACTGACCAGTGCTGTGTTGCAGGTTTGACTGACCAGTGCTGTGTTACAGGTTTGACTGACCAGTGCTGTGTTACAGGTTTGACTGACCAGTGCTGTGTTGCAGGTTTGACTGACCAGTGCTGTAACGGCACCTTACCTTGACAGGTTTCTTCTTCTTTTTGTCTTCCTCCTCATTGTCTGCCTCCTCCTCGTGCTCCTTGCTGCCCTGGGGGAGACTGGAGTAGTTGGCCAGGCTACTGATCATGGTTGATACCATGGGACTAGTCTCCATCTCCTCCTGCAGAGTGCATTGACACACACAGGATAACATGGAAAATGGTCAATTACATATTATACACTGGGTGGTTCGAGCCCTAAATACTGATTGGCTGACAGCCATGCTATATCAGACCTTATACAACGGATATGACAAAACATGTATTTTTATTGCTCTAATTACAATGGTAACCATTTTATAATAGCAATTAGGCACCTCGGGGGTTTGTGGTATACGGCCTATATACCACGGCTAAGGGCTGTATCCAGGCACTCTGCGTTGCATCGTGCTTAAGGACAGCCCTTAGCCGTGGTATATTACCCATATACCACAGCCCCTTATTGCTTAAATAAAACACTACTGTAGCAGGCAATGTAGTGAGCATATTGATGCATAATGTATTCCTTTACATATCTGAGGTGGTGCAACATGATGTCAAATCAAATCAAATGTTATTTGTCACTTGAGCCAAATACAACCGTGAAATACTTACTTTACAAGCCCTTAACCAACAATGCAGTGTTAAGAAAATAGAATTAAGAAAACATTTACAAAAAAACGAAAGTTAAAAAAAGTAACACTTAAGGAGGCTATATACAGGGTGTACCGGTACCGAGTCAATGTGTGGGGTTACAGGTCAGTTGAGGTAACTGAGGTCATTTGTACATGTAGGTAGGGGTAAAGTGACTATGCATGGACGATAAACAGCGAATAGCAGCAGCGTAAAAACAAATGGGAGGGGGGGGGGGGGGGGGGGGGGGTCAATGCAAACAGTCCGGGGGGCCATTTTATTAATTATTCAGCAGTCTTATGGCTTGGGGGTAGAAGCTGTTATGGAGCCTTTTGGACCTAGACTTGGTGTGCCGGCATCACTTGCCGTGCGGTAGCAGAGAGAACAGTCTATGAGTTGGGTCACTGGAGTCATTGACCATTTTTGGGGCCTTTCTCTGACACCGCCGAGTATAGAGGTCCTGGAGGGCAGGAAGCTTGGCCCCAGTGATGTACTGGGCCGTACACACTACCCTCTGTATCGCCTTACAGTCAGTTGCCATATCAGGTCGGTGATGCAACCATGGTGCAGCTGTACAACGTTTTGATGATCTGGGGACCCATGCCACATTTTGTCCGTCTCCTGAGGGGGAATAGGTTTTGTCGTGCCCTCTTCACCCCTGTCCTGGTGTATTTGGACCATGATAGTTGTTGGTGATGTGGACACCAAGGAACTTAACTCTACGATCTGAATGGGTGTGTTTGGCCCTCCTTCCTAGCACTAGGAACTCTGGACACGCTCCTCTACAGCCCTGTCGATGTGAATGGGTGTGTTTGGCCCTCCTTCCTAGCACTAGGAACTCTGGACACGCTCCTCTACAGCCCCGTCGATGTGAATGGGTGTGTTTGGCCCTCCTTCCTAGCACTAGGAACTCTGGACACGCTCCTCTACAGCCCCATCGATGTGAATGGGGGGCTTGTTCAAGTGTAAGATCTAAAATGTGCACTATGAATACAAACTACATATCACAGTAACAAATCACCAGTAACAACTGAGAGTCCCTTTGAGATGGAAAAAAATAATAGACTTGGCATTTCTGTAGCAGTTTGGAAATGTGCTTCTATTCACCTGAAGTTTTCACTTGTCCTTCAAACAGTAATGACCCTCATTAATCGATGTCAGGGCCCTTATTCAATCACTCTCTGAACCGTGTGTGTGTGTGTGTGTGTGTGTGTGTGTGTGTGTGTGTGTGTGTGTGTGTGTGTGTGTGTGTGTGTGTGTGTGTGTGTGTGTGTGTGTGTGTGTGTGTGTAAGTACCTACAAATTGCAGTCTCACTGGCAGGACCATCCTCTGTTCATCATAGGCTTGATTTGTGTTGCACATGCACAAATAAATGTGTGTGTGTGTGTATGTGTGCGTGTGTATGTGTGCGTGTGTCTGTCTGTGCCTGTATGTGTGTGTGTGTGTGTGTGTGTGTGTCTGTCTGTGCCTGTATGTGTGTGTGTGTGTGTGTGTACATACCTCAAACAGGGCCATATGTTTGCCATCGTATTTCTGGCTCTTCTCCGTAGCATCACTGCTGTTGATGAAAGGACTACTCTCCTTGGGGTTCCCATCACCTAGAAGAAGAAATGCAAAGCCTTCGTCAGATGGGTTCAAATACAATGCATCCCTGTTCTATTCAATACCTAAAATGCACAATGCTAATTATTCTCCACTGTGTCTTTATGAATAAACAGAACCGTTGGCTCTCAGAGCTTAATTTCCTTAACAAGTGACCCTGAACCGCCAACTAATGTGATGCCATGCTTTGGGTCTGCAAGGCTTCCAGCGAGGTTGATAGCCCGAGTTAAGTGCTCACCTAAAAAAATAAAAGTCCACAAAGTTTCACACTCGCTTGCCTGTCAGTTGAAACTTGCAAGGACGACCTTCCCTGAAACACATATATTCATTTCAAAACCAGGGCGAAAACATTGTGCTGTCGCCAGGGCCGCATTAGAAACACTTGAAAATACCTCTGTTTACAATACTAAGGCACATACATAGTCTATATCTGCCTTCTCTCCCCCTCCAGCCCTTCTCTAAGATGGCAGACCTCTTTCGCCTGGGGTCATGTCTTTTAGTGAGGCCGAGGCAGCCATGTGCGCTGACGGTAGGGCACCACTAACTGCTTGCCCTCTCTGTACTCTTCTCTCTCTATGGGGTAGAGAAGGAGAGAGGGATTTCTGAGAGTAGGAGAGAGAGGGTTATGAGAGAAGGAGAGACGGTTATGAGAGAAGGAGAGAGACGGTTATGAGAGAAGGAGAGAGAGGGTTATGAGAGAAGGAGAGAGAGGGTTATGAGAGAAGGAGAGAGAGGGTTGTGAGAGAAGGAGAGAGAGGGTTATGAGAGAAGGAGAGATGGGGTTATGAGAGAAGGAGAGAGATGGTTATGAGAGAAGGAGAGAGAGGGTTATGAGAGAAGGAGAGGTGTGTTTATGAGAGAAGGAGAGAGGGTGTTATGAGAGAAGGAGAGATGGGGTTATGAGAGAAGGAGAGAGGGTGTTATGAGAGAAGGAGAGAGAGGGTTATGAGAGAAGGAGAGATGGGGTTATGAGAGAAGGAGAGAGGGTGTTATGACAGAGAGAGAGGGGGGGTTATGAGAGAAAGAGAGAGGGGGTTATGAGAGAAGGAAAGAGGGGGTTATGAGAGAAGGAGAGAGGGGGTTATGACAGATGGACAAAGAGAGAGGGGTTAATGACAGATGGTTAAACAGAGGCAGAGAGAGAGACAGAGAGAGGCAGAGAGGGAGAGACAGAGAGAGGCAGAGAGATAGACAGAGAGAGAGAGAATCTAGGATCCCAAAGCCCAGGTCATTAAGACTCTTCTAAGATCCAAAGCCCAGGTCATTAAGATCCCAAAGCCCAGGTCATTAAGATCCCAAAGCCCAGGTCATTAAGACTCCTCTAGGATCCCAAAGCCCAGGTCATTAAGACTCTTCTAAGATCCAAAGCCCAGGTCATTAAGATCCCAAAGCCCAAGTCATTAAGATCCCAAGCCCAGGTCATTAAGACTCCTCTAGGATCCCAAAGCCCAGGTCATTAAGACTCCTCTAGGATCCCAAAGCCCAGGTCATTGAGACTCCTCTAGGATCCCAAAGCCCAGGTCATTAAGACTCCTCTAGGATCCAAAAGCCCAGGTCATTAAGATCCCAAAGCCCAGGTCATTAAGAGCCTAAATCCCAGGTCATTAAGACTCCTCTAGGATCCCAAAGCCCAGGTCATTTGATTGTTTGCTGTACAGTCTAGCAGCCTTCCTTACATAATCAATAATGGACAACTTGAGTCCTTTTGAGCAGTGTTGTGTTTGGCAGGGTAATATATCCTAAATGAGGGTGTTCCACACAACTCCCATATTCTTGATTTCTCCCATCTCTCCTGATATGCCAACATCAAAGGAACAATGATGAATTTATGAAAATAAGTGATGGTCCTCAGACATTCTGCCTTTTTATCATTGACCATGTTCTCTTCTTATCTGTGGTCAACCTCATACTGTCCATGCAGACTGTAACTATAGCTTACAGAGGCAATCAGCAAGTACTTTGTGAATCAAGCTATCCCATTGGTGGAAGAATACAGTCCCTGTTAAGTACAGATCTGAAATTTCTTTTCTCATCAACGGTCCCAAAGATGGTGTTATAACATTGATGACGTACTCACGATTCCAAATGTAAGTTACAGAGTATGATATGGTGCTCACGTTTCATAACACAATCAAATAAACAGCATACTGAAATCCCTATGAATGTTGCTGTCTCCAGTGCTTGATTGATTGAAAAAGCTCATCAACTTGTATCTAATAGACGGGTGCATTCAGAAAGTATTCAGACCACTTGGCTTTTCCACTTTGTTATGTTACAGCCTTATGGTAAAATGAATTAAATTGTTTTTTCCCCGTCATCAGTCTACATACAATACCACATAACGACAAAGCAAAAATTGTTTTTTAGAAAAAATTTAAAAAATCACATTTATTGAAAATAAAAAAATGAAATATCACATTTATATAGGTATGTAAAAACATTATAAAAAACAGTTTTTGCTTTGTCATTATGTGGTATTGTGTGTAGACTGATGACAGAAAAAAACAATTAAATAAATGTTAGATTAAGATTAAGTAACGTAACAAAATGTGTAAAAAGCCAAGGGGTCTGAATACTTTCCCAAAGGCACTGTACATATTTAATTGTGTACTCACTATTGTCCAAGTCTCAGTTACAAAATCTACATATTGGGATGCATACACTGTATAAGTCCCTGCGATAGACCGGCGTCCTGCCTAGGAGGTGTACTTCTACATCAAGCTGTCTGACGCTTCAGCAACAGAAGAGAGGTTCCTGCTCCTATGAGCCATTCCGGTTCGCACAAGCCAAGGCTACTTAATTGCTTACAATATACTGTATAAGGTATATCCTAATATCATAATATAATTTGGAAACCACCTCAATGAAATCTCCTATATATCCCTGTGACATCACAGACGGCGCTAAACAGCAGGCCGGTCAGCAGAATGACTTTCCCATGATGACTTATTAATGGGTGATGAGGCGTCTGGCGCGTCACCACTCAAGAACATGTCATGTTCCTGGCAGGGGCCTCTTGGAGATTTTCTGTCACTTGGAGGCCCCCCTCCCGAATCCTCACCTGTCTCCATTTCCCGTACTGCCAGTCAATGTCGCCTCCGCTTCTTTTACTACATCTTGGCTAAATTGCTCTGCGAGTTGGCAGGTCATTCCATTTCAGCAGATTTCAATGAATAGATGATGTGACCTTAAGTGGAGCGGGATTCTGAGCAACTATACAATTTTGGTGGGCTATATTTAATCAATAAGGCCTGAGGGGGTGTGGTATACGTATAACCAACATACCACGGCTAAGTGTTGTTCTAAGGCACGACGCCAAGTGCAGTGCCTGGATACAACCCTTAGCTGTGGTATATTGGCCAAATATCACACGCCCTCGGGCCTTATTGCTTAAATACAGTCTCCCAAAAATGCATAAACAGACAGAACCCTCGTGAATGTGGATATAGCTTTAGGGGTCTCGTTACAGAGCCACAAGATTGAATGGTGACACTATCAGATTGTTAAGTGGAGTCCACTTATGGTGTGTGCCAGCGGGTTTCAGGGTCAATTCCCTCTCAATCCCAGGCAATTCAGGGATTGAATTCCAAATCAAATCAAATCAAGTGTATTTGTCACGTGTGCCGAATACAACAGGTGTAGCTATTACAGTGAAATGCTTACTTACAGGCTCTAACCAATAGTGCAAAAAAAGGTATTAGGTGAAAAATAGGTAAGTAAAGAAATAAAACAACAGTAAAAAGACAGGCTATTTACAGTAGCGAGGCAATAAAAGTAGCGAGGCTACATACTGACACCGGTTAGTCAGGCTGATTGAGGTAGTATGTACATGTACATGGTTAAAGTGACTATGCATATATGATGAACAGACAGTAGCAGTAGCGTAAAAGAGGGGTTGGTGGGTGGATGGCGGGACACAATGCAGATAACCCGGTTCGCCAATGTGCGGGAGCACTGGTTGGTCGGCCGGCCCAATTGAGGTATGTACATGAATGTATAGTTAAAATTACTATGTATATATGATAAACAGAGAGTAGCAGCAGCGTAAAAAGAGGGGTTGGGGGGAGGCACACAATGCGAATAGTCTGGGTAGCCATTTGATTACCTGTACAGGAGTCTTATGGCTTGGGGGTAAAAACTGTTGAGAAGCCTTTATGTCCTAGACTTGGCACTCCGGTACCGCTTGCCTTGCGGTAGTAGAGAGAACAGTCTATGACTGGGGTGGCTGGGGTCTTTGACAATTTTTAGGACCTTCCTCTGACACCGCCTGGTGTAGAGGTCCTGGATGGCAGGAAGCGCCAGTGATGTACTGGGCCGTACGCACTACCCTCTGAAGTGCCTTGCGGTCAGAGGCCGAGCAATTGCCATAACAGGCAGTGAAGCAACCAGTCAGCAGTCAGGATGCTCTCGATGTTGCAGCTGTAGAACCTTTTGAGGATCTCAGGACCCATGCCAAATCTATTTAGTTTCCCGAGGGGGAATAGGCTATGTCGTGCCCTCCATGACTGTCTTGGTGTGTTTGGACCATTCTAGTTTGTTGTTGATGTGGACACCAAGGAACTTGAAGCTCTCAACCTGCTCCACTACAGCCCCATTGATGAGAATGGGGGCGTGCTCGGTCCTCCTTTTTCTGTAGTCCACAATCATCTCCTTAGTATTGGTTAGAGCTTTGTACGCGTGTAGAGTTTGTCTGTGTGTAGAGTACAGGTGATCTAGAATTGTTTCCCCTCTGGTTGTTGATTGAAATAGGGTAGAACTGATTTAAGTTTCCCTGCATTAAATAGAGATGCCATGTACAATTCAACTGACAGGATTTGAAATGGAACTGGCCCAAACATTTTCCCCATTATAGTGCCTGGACAAATGGTTTAAGTTAATCTGCATTAGCTTCCTCGTCATTCCTCCCCTCTAGCTACCTCATCATTCCTCCCCTCTAGCTTCCTCATCATTCCTCCCCTCTAGCTTCCTCATCATTCCTCCACTCTAGCTTCCTCATCATTCTTCCCCTCTAGCTTCCTCATCATGCTTCCCCTCTAGCTTCCTCACCATTCCTCCACTCTAGCTTCCTCACCATTCCTCCACTCTAGCTTCCTCACCATTCCTCATCAAGAATTTAACTGACTTGCCTAGTTCAATAAAAATAAAATAAAAATAAATTCCTCACCTCTAGCTACCTCATCATTCTCCCCTCTAGCTACCTCATCATTCCTCCTCTCTAGCTACCTAATCATTCTCCCCTCTAGCTACCTCATCATTCTCCCCTCTAGCTACCTCATCATTCCTCCCCTCTAGCTACCTCATCATTCTTCGTTATTCCTCCCATCTAGCTACCCTAGCTAGCACATTTGGTTCTTGGAAGTTGTGGGAACGTACGTTTTGATTTTCCATTGGTCCTGGGAACGAAGCCATACGTTTCCTGACCGATAATACGGAATGTTTTTTAAACGTTCTGAGAACAGACGTGGACATTTTTGCCTGTTCTGGGAATGTAAATGTTTGAGCTCTTAGGAAACGTTGTGTTAAAGTAATGAAATACCAATAAAATAACGTTATTTTGTCAAGTTCCTTAAATGAGCTGAGAATGTTCCAAAGATAGACAACTATCCTGCACCATTCCCAGAGCATTGTGGGAAGGTTGTATGTAAATAAATAACCACAGGACAACCACCCTCTCACCGAGCTCTAAGAAACATGGTTCTCAGAATGTTACAGTATGTGCAAGCTGGGTACCTCATCCATTCCTCCCCTTTAGTTCAGCCCAGAAGTGTGCTGCTCCCTGTTCATCCGTGTACCATAATGGAGCTGTTACAACAGTAGGTGAATGATATCCGGTCAGCATTACTATGCAGTCTTTACTGTAGTATTCACGTGGGTGCAGACTATAGAATGTAAGGCTAAGGCGGACTTCGGTGCTAGCTATTACGCTCTGTGAAAATTGTCAGATCGGTGGAAACCCAAACTGTCCCCCCCTCCCCAAAAGTTGCTTGCTCCAGGAAAAACCTCCCCCTCAGTCCTGTGTGATCTATTCATCTTTATTACGAGTTTTGACATAACTTGGACATGATAAGCCAGTGGAGGTTGGGTCTCGGTGCAATTCAGGCACAACAGAGACATCCTCTGTCTTGGTGAACAGAGGTTAAAAAGTCAGACAGACAAATAGTTCCAGGTAATCTGCTTTTCAACATTAAAGGGCCTATACAGTGAACTATGCACATTTATGAGAATGAATGCTATGGAGCTGAAAAGAACAGCATTGACTCTATATTAAGCATTTAAACATTTTGAATTTGTCTGAATACAAGGCTGTTTAATTGATTGACTGACATGACAGTCTTGAGTGGTCCAAAAGCAAACCATCACCGTTAACACTGGGCTATTTGAAAACACGCTGACACGCAAAGTCTATAAATGCCTACCCAGGACCATAAATATACACAGTATGTAGCTAATCTCTCTCATACTCCCTTTATTTCTGTCTCTCTCTTCCCTCTCTCTTCTCTCTGTCTTTCTCTTCCCTCTCTCTTCTGTCTCTCTCTTCCCTCTCTTTTCCCGCTCTCTCTTCTCTCTGTCTCTCTCTTCCCGCTGTCTCTCTCTTCTCTCTGTCTCTCTCTTCCCGCTGTCTCTCTCTTCCCGCTGTGTCTCTCTTCCCGCTGTCTCTCTTCTCGCTGTCTCTTCCCTCTCTCTTCTCTCTCTCTCTCTTCCCTCTCTCTTCTCTGTCTCTCTCTTCCCTCATCCAATGCTACAAATGATAACAATGCAACAACGCTCCCCTCTCCAACATACTACTGACAGAAAAAAGCAATTTACACCTGTGGAAACCAAACAAGCTTACTGGTAACAGTAATGTTAATGAATTACCGTCATGTGTTTTGAAGGACTCTGTTGCTGTATATGACAAAACTGAAATGCTGAATTGTTTCAATGAGCACTTTGCATCATCTGGTATGCTGTTTGATTCAGTGTCCTCTGTAAATGTACAACCCTGTGTGGATGAACCAGTGAGAGCTGGTCAAACTTTGAGCTTTTTGCCATTCTCAGTGCAGGTGGTACATAAAGCCCTGAAATCCTTAGATCAGAGAAAGCCTGCAGGTCCTGATCTTTTGGATCCCTGCTTTTTAAATTTGGCAGCTGATTTCATGAACCACTTACATATCTGTTCAATCTAATCCTCGAATGTAATGAAATTCCAAAGATCTGGAAATCAGCATTTGTCCTACCACTTTTAAAAGGGGGAGATCCAAATAATTATAGGCCAATCTCAAAGCTGTCACACCTGGTGAAAATACTTGAAACCCTTATGAGTGAACAGCTAAAATAGTTTTTATTTACTAACTCTATTCAATGTACCAATCGGGCTTCAGGAAGAAGCATAGCACAATTACAGCAGCCATGAAGGTTTTAAATGATATCACTGAAGCCCTTGACAAAAAACAGCACTGTGTCTCACTTTTTATTGATCTCTCTCTAAGGCTTTTGATACAGTTGATCATGCTATACTAAGGCAGAGGTTGTCGAGTGTAGGTCTTTCAGAGCATGCAGTTGCATGGTTCGCTAACTATCTGTCTGATAGAACTCAGTGGGCTTATGTCTGTTAAATTGTTTGTCTTTAATGGTGTGCCCCAAGGCTCTGTACTTGGTCCTCTCTTATTCACTATTTATATAAATGATTTAGACAAAAATGTCCAAAATGCGCAACTTCATTTTTATGCTGATGATACTGTTATTTACTGTTGTGCCTCGTCTCTTACAAAAGCTTTCCAGAACTTGCAAACTGCTTTTTATACTGTTCAACATACCTTGTGTCAATTGAAGCTTATCCTCAATACTGACAAAACTAAACTAATGGTGTTTTCTAAAGCAAGAAATAGACCTCTGAACCTTTCACCTATTACTACCCGTCAGGGCAAGGAGGTTGAGGTTGTAACCTCATATAGACATCTTGGAATTTTAATTGAAGACGGCCTCTCTTTTCAATTGCATTTTCAACAATTTACAAAAATGTTTAATCTGAAATTGTGATTTTATTTTAGGAATAAGGCCTGTTATTCTTTTGAAGCCAGAAGGCGGCAAGTATCAGCTACATTTATGCCTTTACTAGACTATGGAGCTATATATATGAATGCTTCCGCTCAGTGTTTGAGATCAATTGACACCCTTTACCATGGCACTTTGAGATTTATTTTAAACTGCAAAACCCTTACGCACCACTGCACTTTGTATACCAGGGTTGGCTGGCTTTCTCTAGTCACTCGTAGGCTCAGGCACTGGTATACTTTTCTTTACAAAGCCATTTTGGGTTTATTACCTTTTTATTTGGCCATTTTTATTGTTCAGAAATGTGGTGGGTACTCTCTTCGTTCGCTGGACTTTATCCTGCTAACTGTTCCAAATGTCCGAACTGAATTTGGTAAAAGGGCTTTTATGTACTCTGCACCATCGTCTTGGAACACCTTACAAAATACTTTTAAACTGGAAGAACTTGCCTCGATTGGTATTTATAAATCACTTATGAATGATCTTGAGACTGATTCCCTGATCTGTCAATGTTTTTAATTTGCTGTTTTATAATTGTGTTTTACTCTTGTGAATTCTATGTTTTTAATTTTCTGTTTTATAATTGTGTTTTATACTCCTGTGAATTCTATGGATTTTACTAGATTACTTGTAGTTTTTCATGTTGTCTGTCTGTAATTTTTGTAATGACTTGGTGCTGCCTATCTTGGCCAGAACGCTCTTGAAAAATAGATTTTAAATCTCAATGAGCCCTTCCTAATAAAAAATAAATAAAGTGCACTATATATAGGGAATAGGGTCCCATAGGGCTCTGGTCCAAAGTAGTGCACAATTAGGGAATAGGGTCCCATAGGGCTCTGGTCCAAAGTAGTGCACAATTAGGGAATAGGGTCCCATAGGGCTCTGGTCCAAAGTAGTGCACTATTAGGGAATAGGGTGCCATGTGGGGGGCAACCTAGATGACACGTGCTGGCAGAGTGAAGAGAGCCAGTGGATATAATAAGAGACAGCCTCGCGTCAGAGACAGAGCCCGGTGGAGAAACACTGGACCTGGGATAAGAAAAGGATTTGAACCAAAATGACCTCTCCGTAGACTACGGCTGAGTTCCCTGCGGCTGAGACTCCTCTGTTGACTACGACTGAGACGCCTCCGTAGACTACGGCTGAGATCCCTGCGGCTGAGACCCCTCCGTAGACTAAGGCTGAGATCCCTATGGCTGAGACCTCTCCGTAGACTACGGCTGAGACCCCTCCGTAGACTACGGCTGAGACCCCTCCGTAGACTACGGCTGAGACCCCTCTGTAGACTACGGCTGAGACCCCTCCGTACACTGGGGCTGAGACCCCTCCGTACACTGGGGCTGAGATTTGAAATGATTTGTTAACATTGTCTGTTTGAGAGAGCATAGAGTCTGAGGCAAGAACAGGCATTTATCCACAATCATTATGACCCTCAACATTCTAATTAAAATATACTGTATCTGGGACAAAACAGTTTTGATTTACATTTGGTTGAGTTGTCAACTAACGTGAATTCAACGTGAAATCAACCAAATCACCATGTCATTGGATTTAGGTTTGCAAATTCAATTAGTTTCCCACGTTGATTCAACGTCATCACATTTATTTTTGGGGTTGAAATGACGTGGTAATAACGTTGATTCAACCAGTGAGTTAACACTTGTCCTGCTTTCTCCAGCTCTCTTGGCAGCCCTGTAACTCAAACTCTGCCCAAATTTAAGTACTACTACTTCTTGAATCGCTCAATACAGAAGTGGTCAGATGACGCAGATCACTTTGAGACTCTGAGATGTATGACATTCTCTGTTGTACTGTGACTCCATCACTCTGAGATGTGTGACATTCTCTGTTGTACTGTGACTCCATCACTCTGAGATGTGTGACATTCTCTGTTGTACTGTGACTCCATCACTCTGAGATGTGTGACATTCTCTGTTGTACTGTGACTCCATCACTCTGAGATGTGTGATATTCTCTGTTGTACTGTGACTCCATCACTCTGACATGTGTGACATTCTCTGTTGTACTGTGACTCCATCACTCTGAGATGTGTGACATTCTCTGTTGTTCTGTGACTCCATCACTCTGAGATGTATGACATTCTCTGTTGTACTGTGACTCCATCACTCTGAGATGTGTGACATTATCTGTTGTACTGTGACTCCATCACTCTGAGATGTGTGACATTCTCTGTTGTACTGTGACTCCATCACTCTGAGATGTATGACATTATCTGTTGTTCTGTGACTCCATCACTCTGAGATGTATGACATTCTCTGTTGTACTACTCTCTCTACCATCTCTCTCTCTACCATCTCTCTCTCTCTCTCTCTCTCTCTTTCTCTCTCTCTCTCTCTCTCTCTCTACCATCTCTCTCTCTCTACCATCTATATCTCTCTACCATCTCTCTCTCCCTCTCTCTCTACCATCTCTCTCTCTCTCTCTCTCTCTCTCTCTCTCTCTCTCTCTCTCTCTCTACCATCTCTCTCTCTCTACCATCTCTATCTCTCTACCATCTCTCTCTACCATCTCGCTCTTTCTCTCTCTCTCTCTCTCTCTCTCTACCATCTCTCTCTCTCTACCATCTCTATCTCTCTACCATCTCTCTCTCCCTCTCTCTCTACCATCTCTCTCTCTCTCTCGCTCTCTCTCTCTCTCTACCATCTCTATCTCTCTACCATCTCTCTCTCTCTCTCTCTCTCTACCATCTCTATCTCTACCCCTCCCTCTCTACCCCCCCCCCCCATTTGTTTTTACACTGCTGCTACTCGCTGTTTATTTTCTATGCATAGTCACTTCACCCCTACCTACATGTACACATTACCTCTAACCTGTACCCCCCGCACACTGACTATTTTTTATTATTTTTTACTTTTATTTGGTAAATATAATTTTTTTCTTTCTTCTTGAACTGCACTGTTGGTTAAGGGCTTGTAAGTCAGCATTTCACTGTAAGGTCTACACTTGTACTCTGCGCATGTGACAAAAAGTTTGATTTGATTTGATTCTACATCTGCGTACTCTCCAGTCCACCGGTCTTAGACCATGTTGAATTCACAGGGGAGCAACAGACAGACGCTGTCAGGCGAGCCGCCACAGTTAGACGCACTGTACTGTTACGCCAGTTAGCAGGGTGAAGTTAGCTACACTTGATCCCCATTGGATTTTCAACTTCATGGTCCTTCACGTACATGGCAGCTTGGCAGCAGGGCACGGAGAAGAGCAGACCCTGTGCTGTTCAGTGCAACCACTAGGCAGAGGACAATCCTGCACAGGGACTGCCTAGAGGGGAAAGAGCTTCATTCATTGGTGGGCTGTGGAGCTTGACAGGTCCAGTGGGCTGCAGGACAGAAGTGAAGGACAGAGGGAGAGAGGAGGCTGATTGGGACTGATTCCTTATGCACCGGTAAAATAATTGCCTGCAGAGCAATACCTCAACTCCTTTACTTTTTTCAAGCTGTGTAAGGTGGGAGGGGAGAAGAGGGTGGAGGGGGAAGGAGGGAGTGTGGGAGGAAGGAGAGAGGAGCAAAGGCAGAGAAGGGGGGATTCATATATTTTCATGAGGTCATATATTTAAAATTCACCTTCACTTCTCACATGGCAGAGAACCAATTTATCTCGGAAGCACATTTCCGCACCGGTGCCAATGCAATGCCAATTCTGGACGCAGAGCCAAACACTATTACACTTTTATTACACTAGGCACATTTTTGGACAATGTGCTCCTGATAGCACGGGAATGAGATGCCCTTGCTACACAAAAGGTCAAATAGGGGTGCTTATATTTGTCCTGTTTCACTGCCTGTACAAGTGGGTAACCTGTACGAGTGGGTAACCTGTACGAGTGGGTAACCTGTATGAGTGGGTAACCTGTATGAGTGGGTAACCTGTACCAGTGGGTAACCTGTACCAGTGTGTAACTGTACCAGTGTGTAACCTGTACCAGTGGGTAACCTGTACCAGTGGGTAACCTGTACCAGTGGGTTACCTGTACCAGTGGGTAACCTGTACCAGTGGGTAACCTGTACAGGTGTGTAACCTGTACCAGTGGGTAACCTGTACAGGTGTGTAACCTGTACCAGTGGGTAACCTGTACCAGTGGGTAACCTGTACCAGTGGGTAACCTGTACCAGTGGGTAACCTGTACCAGTGTCAGATGTGAAACGGGAATGAGTTTTTTGCATATCCCAACTCCCCCTGAGGAACCCTCAGAGACTGGGGTCAGAGCCAGGGATCAGGCATTCTTGACGGAGACTCCGGAGCAATTAGGGTTATGAATATATATTTTTATTTTAATTTTAACAAGGAAGACGTATTGAGACCTAGGTCGCTTTTCCAAATGCCCCCTGTATAATACAATATAAATATACACATTATATATACAGTTGAAGTCGGAAGTTTACATACACTTAGGTTGGAGTGTTTAAAACTAATTTTTCAACCACTCCACAAATGTCTTGTTAACAAGTCGGTTAGGACATCTAGGACATGTTAGTACATGTTTTGGCAAGTCGGTTAGGACAACTACTTTGTGCATGACACAAGTCATTTTTCCAACAATTGTTTACAGACTATTTCACTTATAATTCACTGTATCACAATTCCAATGGGTCAGAAGTTTAGATACACCAAGTTGACTGTGCCTTTAAACAGCCTGGGAAATTCTAGAAAATAATGTAATGGCTTTAAAGATTCTGATGGGCTAATTTACATCAATTGAGTCAATTGGAGATGTATCTGTGGATGTATTTCAAGGTCTACCTTGAAACTCAGTTCCTCTTTGCTTGACATCATGGGAAAATCAAAAGAAATCAGCCAAGACCTCAGAAAAAAAATGTGTAGACCTCCACAAGTCTGGTTCATACTTGGGAGCAATTTCCAAACGCCTGAAGGTACCACGTTCCTCTGTACAAACAATAGTAAGCAAGTACAAACACCATGGGACCACGCAGCCTTCATACCGCTCAGGAAGGAGACGCGTTCTGTCTCCTAGAGATGAGAGTACTTTGATGCGGAAAGTTCAAATAAATCCCAGAACAACAGCAAAGGACCTTGTGAAGATGCTGGACAGGTACAAAAGTATCTATATCCAGAGTAAAACGAGTCCTATATCGACATAACCTGAAAGGCCGCTCAGCAAGGAAGAAGCCACTGCTCCAAAACCGCCATAAAAAAGCCAGACAAAGATTTGCAACTGCACATGGGGACAAAGATCGTACTTTTTGGAGAAATGTCCTCTGGTCTGATGAAACAAAAATAGAACTGTTTGGCAATAATGACCATCGTTACGTTTGGATGGAAAAGGGGGAGGCTTTTAAGCAGAAGAACACCATCCCACCATCTTCCAAATGGACAATGATCCCAAGCATACTTCCAAAGTTGTGGCAAAATGGCTTAAGGACAACAAAGTCAAGGTATTGGAGTGGCCATCACAAAGCCCTGACCTCAATCCTATAGAAAATTTGTGGGCAGAACTGAAAAAGCGTGTGCGAGCAAGGAGGCCTAGAAACCTGACTCAGTTACACCAGCTTTGTCAGGAGGAATGGACCAAAATTCACCCAACTTATTGTGGGAAGCTTGTGGAAGGCTACCCGAAACGTTTGACCCAAGTTAAGCAATTGAAAGGCAATGCTACCAAATACTAATTGAGTGTATGTAAATGTCTGACCCACTGGGAATGTGATGAAAGAAATAAAAGCTGAAATAAATTATTCTCTCTACTATTATTCTGACATTTCACATTCTTAAAATAATGTAGTGATCCTAA
The DNA here is from genome assembly GCF_057628025.1 of Oncorhynchus mykiss. Taxonomy (NCBI): domain Eukaryota; kingdom Metazoa; phylum Chordata; class Actinopteri; order Salmoniformes; family Salmonidae; genus Oncorhynchus; species Oncorhynchus mykiss. The sequence continues at coordinate 73,993,605 of NC_143028.1, forward strand.
CTGACCTAAGACAGGGAATTTTTTACTAGGATTAAATGTCAGGAATTGTGAAAAACTGAGAAATGTATTTGGTTGTCACGATCGTCATGATGAGCGGACCAAGGCGAAGCGTGAGTATAGTTCCACATATTTTAAATCTCCGTGAAACAAACAAAACAATAAAGAACCAACAGAAACGTGAAGTCATGACAACTAAACACAAACAATATCCCACCAAACACAGGTGGGGAAATGGCTACCTAAATATGATCCCCAATCAGAGGCAACGATAAACAGCTGCCTCTCATTGGGCACCATATTAGCACCAACATAGAAATAGACATACTAGAACACCCTCTAGTCACGCCCTGACCTACTACACCATAAGAACCAAGGGCTCTCTATGGTCAGGGCGTGACATTGGTTAAGGTGTATGTAAGCTTCCGACTTCAACTGTATATATGCACACACATTAAAATACAGAACACAGTCATGGTAAGCACAAATAAAACATCACAAATCACCCAGAACATTTTTTACATTCCTCCACAAATAAGTCCCCAATCAATACTTTTAATAGGCCAAACAGCACCAGAACACCAGAAGCACCAGACGTAGAAGTGCTATGGTTTACATTAAAAATACATTTCTCCGATAAAAATTTGCAAAGCTGTACATTTACCAAAGATTCAAGAATCTTAGCTACACAAGGAAGTCTAGAAATGAGGTAATAATGATTAAGATCGCTACTATCCCCGCCCTTATGGAGAGGAATACTTCCTGATGATAATGTTACATAAGAAATGTGGGTTATTGCGCCAACAATGATGGGCGCTGCACACTTAAGTAGTCCAATTGGTCGGCCCATGTGGATTTTCTTGTTGTCTATTGCTAGCAAAGCATCCAGGACCTATTTTTCTGTAAATAGCCTTTAAAAAAATGCATTGACTATCATTTATCTTATTATTCATCAAGTTTCCCCTATCAGCATCCATCCCAATATCATTGTGAATAGGCTAAGAAGTTCTTTCAACGAGATAGCCTGTTGAAATAAAAAGGGTGATTAAATGCAATGATGGTATTTTTCTTTCCATAATGAGGCCAGTGTCTTGTTTAATTTGATGTGGCAGAGAAGAGGAAGTAGAATCCTTCAGTGATTTGACAGTTTTCCAGAATTTACCGGGTTCCCATTACAATTCGAAAGAGCGATAACATAATAATCAGATTTAGCCTTTTAGATTTTTTACACAATGATTCCTCAGTTGCTTAAAAGCTTGCCAGTCCAGGCTAAGCCTGTGTTCCTGGCCTTGGCCCAAGCATCATCTCTTCTAGAATTCCTGATAAACCCTTCTCTTTTTTTTTTTACGGGAGAATGATTATCCACAATAGTATTAAAGACATCTACAAAGAGGCTCAAAGCTAAATCAGGTTCAGGGACAGCAGAAATACAACCAAAGTCACTAAAATAAAGATGATGTAAAAAAGCCTGTTGACTGAAGTTTTTAATGTTCTTCTTTGTGATGACACAAAGCTTAGATTTGTGTATTCTCACATCTCTAACACAAACAACTGGGCTATGGTCACTAATGTCTTGGGCATATATGCCAGTTGAAACCTATTTCTCTGGTGTATTCGTTAACATAAGATCAATCAGAGTTAACTTCGAAGGCTCTTTAGGGTTGGGCCGTGTAGGCTTAGTCACCAGCTGGGTTAGATTTAGATCATTACACATGTCTTTTAGATCGTCTGAAGCCTACATTTCCAAATCATAATTTAGGTCACCCAGGATAATAACTTTTGATTTGGTAAAAGACACCAACTCGTCGAGTGCACAAAGTTTAGCCGGGGGAAAACTATAGACCCGTATAATATTTATGGATACATTTTTCCCCAGACAAAGGCTTAAAGATAGTAGTAAAACCATTTTTTTTTTGTAAAGAGACAGAAAAATGATTCTGTATAGAAATTGCCACTCCACCACCTCTACCCTGTCTGTCAGAGCTGAACAGATTTTGACCCTCCAGAATGTCCCCGGAGATCACAGTTTCAGTCAATTCCAGCATAGCCCAGATCTTGATGTAATCCAGTTAAGGAAGTAAGCTCCTAATGTTCAGATGCAGCAACCCAAATCCTTTATGATTTTTTAAGTCACATGGAAACTCCAACTCAAACAAGCTACGTTCAATAGACGGTTGCAGGGCTTTTCTGATGGTTGATATTTATATAGTTGGTATGGCTAAAAGATTGCATAGAACTGCACCATTTGGTCTATCCCTATTAGTAATAGAAGGAGTAGAAATGTGAATTACTTTCCCACCATTAGCATCATAGGGCCTGAGGCCGCAGCCACTGTCAATAGGAACCAATGATGGGATGTTATAAACTGACTTACATACTGTACATGGGCTTTGGTTGCTATCGAGCAACAGCCCAAACCTTCTACGTGATTTGAAAACCTAGGCGGTATTCAAGTTTCTGGAATTCACATTTGAACTAAAAGCACTGGGTGAGCAGCCCAGAGTGGGCTTTTCTTTTGAGCTTTACAACAGCAGATCTTAAAGCGGAGTTCAAAAGAATGGGAACAAGATTACAAGAATACAAGTACTTTGCTCAAGGGCAGATCGACAGCTTTTTCACCTTGTCGGTACCTCCTCTAGCTAAGCTCCAATTGAATAACAAAAGAGAGATAGATCCAATCACCAGGTCTGATGGGGAAAGGGGCCCGGTCTGGAACAATCCACTTGTCTGATTGAAGAAGACGTCTTGCCGGGTCTGGATTCTAATGGAATCTGTGCAGGTGTGAATCGCCGCCACACATTAACGCCTGAGGTGTCTCCTGCCGACTAACCCCTAACCCTAACACCTGAGGTGTCGCCTGCCGACTGACCCTTAACCCTAACACCTGAGGTGTCGCCTGCCGACTGACCCTTGACTCTTGGGTCCCTCAGCCCGTACTGACTCTCTAAAAAGCAATCTCGGGAAAGGTGTGAAATCACTCCTAGAGGAAAGGGAAAGAGAGAGCATGTCGATGAAGAGAGATAGGGGACAGGGAAATATAAAAACGGAAGATCTATACTGAGATAGAAAAAGGAATGGGGACAGCATGGGGATTTTGAATGGGGCATTGATTTGAATGATACACTGCTTAGATACACTGCTTAGGTGAGCAAATGTGATTCACTCGCAATGATCTGTGAGTGTGTGTGTATGTGTGTATGTGTGTGTGTGTGTTTAACTGTACTTGTGGGGAACAGAAGTCCCCACAAGAATAGTAAATAAACAAAAAAATTGACCAACTGGGGACATTTTGTTAGTTCCCACAAGGTCAAATGCTATTTCTAGGGGGTTTAGGGTTAAGGTTAGAATTAGTGTTAGGGTTAGAATTAGGTTTAGGAACTAGGGTTAGGTTTAGGGTTAGGGAAAATAGGTTTTTGAATGGGACTGAATACAAGACTGTGTGTGTGTGTGTGTGTGTGTGTGTGTGTGTGTGTGTGTGTGTGTGTGTGTGAGCGCATCAATGCACGTAAATGTGAATTCTTGTGAGTGTATGCTGCCAATGTGCAGTGGCACATAAAGAAGGCTAATGTCACCCTTTCAGTGTTGCTAACCGGATGGCTGTAAGCGCTTTGTGCTCCCGGTCCATTAGTCTTCTAAAAGCTGCCATGTTCTCCCTCTGTGGGTGGGTAAACTGCACATTTCATAATAAACAGGCCACTTCACTTCAAAGGGCCCTTTTGTGGACCCTGAAACTATAGCCAAACTCTTTATCTTTAAAACAATATTTACCACCTGAGCCTATTCGGATGACTGTTCAGATTATGTTGTTCCATTCATCACCACTGGCTGAGTTTCCTGCCATTTACAAATTAAGTGTGTGCAAAACATGCATGTGTGCATGTGTGCGTCCGTAAGTACATAAGTCCGTAAGTACATGGAGTAGCCAGCCAGGGAGTCCCGGGCTGGGGGGGGCATGTATGAATTTACTATATTAGTTGTTTTGGATATCGTAGAGGCCTTTTAAAAAAAAACATAAAACTTGTCTTCTCTTGAGAATAAAGTCATATTTAAAGTTTTACTGCAAGATATGAGTTGCCACAATGATGTTTGTTCTTCAAATTATGTATTTTATTGGTGTTTTATCTGGTGTTTTGGACACTTAGGGTAAGGAAACCAATGTGACATTTGGTAATTTGGGTGAACTATCCCTTTAACAGTTTGTCAATCAATCACTGTGGGTGGGATTATCAAGGGAGGGGGCAGGATGTTTGTGAGTCACAGAGTAGGTAGGGTTTCAGATATGTCAAGCAATCACTGTGGGTGGGACTTTGAGGGAAGGCGGTAGATTAGTGATCTCGTCAGAAAAACCAAAAACATACTCTTTCAATTTAATTTATTGTGGCAAAAACTTAAGAAAAAATGTTTTTTTCTGTCAAGTAAACACGGATTTGCTGTTGAGAAACAATGTAGAATTGTAGGGAAAAGGCTTTAAAAATAGACCTACAGGTATGATTGAAGAATGTAGCAGGTGTTTAACATGGGTTTTGCTATACAGAAAGCAGCCTTTGACGACTGCATTGTCAACACTTTAATCAAATCAGTAGGCCTATATCAATAGGTCTCATGACATTAGCTTTTATAACCTTCAATCTGTTTTCATGTGTTTTATTTTGGACCAGAATGAGGCTCTCTCTCCACTACCAATTGTTCCAGCAGTGAGGATTCAACATCTTCATGGAATGTTTTCATAATTCATCTGCAGATAATTGACAAAAAGCAATAGTAGCCTACCAGTATGCGAATTAAGGAGCCAAATGAACGGGTCTCTCACAGATGCGATTCGGTTCACCTAAACGGTAGGTTCAAAAAGAGCCGTTTGCTTGCGAATCAACCCATCACTAGGCTCCAATTAGGTTCAAAAAGAGCCGTTTGTTTGTGAATCAACCCATCACTAGGCTCCAATTAGATTCAAAAGAGCCGTTTGTTTGTGAATCAACCCATCACTAGGCTCCAATTAGGTTCAAAAAGAGCCGTTTGTTTGTGAATCAACCCATCACTAGACTCCACTTAGGTTAAAAAAGAGCCGTTTGTTTGTGAATCAACCCATCATTAGGCTCCACTTAGGTTAAAAAAGAGCTGTTTGTTTGCGAATCAACCCATCACTAGACTCCACTTTAGCAGTCACTACATTGGCTTCAAATCCTAGGAGAATACAAACAAGATATTTGGTTAACTTGTAGCGATGCGATACCATGAACAAATAAATATGTTGTCTGATGTATGCAACAGCAAAGGGATATACAGTATATATATAGGTGATTGACTTTATTCAGTCAGTTCGACACCAGAAAGAGGGAGACAATAGTGCCAAGTCAACACTTGCTGTTCACAGTAAATAGCCTATGTAGAGACTCCGTGGTAGGCCTGTGAAACACACACACAAAATAAAAGAAATGAATGTGCCACAAAACAATAATTAAGTGGATTTCAACTCCTCGTTACCACTTACATGACATGGGACGTGTCAATTCACTCACAGGACACGATGAAGAAGCGTCATGCTCTCCCTCCTCCGTGAAAATAAATTAGACTGCAGGCAACCAAAGCGCACAAAAATAACACAGGTTCCCGAGATGCGGCAGAGACAGCAGACTGACAAACCAGCAACTTCCCCGTCATGGCTGGCTTTGTGACTGACAGGCATCTGTCCCATCAACAGATCTCTAGAAGATGCATATTGTTCATTCTAGCGGGAGAAGGCTATACAGAATTTTCTGTCTAGTGAATTTAAACTTTTAAATGAAAAGAAGACGAGTTAATGAATTGTAAAAATTAGCCGGCTGACAATGAGTCTCTTATAGGCTATTTTCACAGATGGCCGGTGCATATTGGAAACACTGAGTGTGTGTTATGTAATATGATTTGGTCCAAAATAACTTAAATTATTTACAAACATCCTGTCAGTGGATATGAACCTGGATATAAATCTAAATGAAAAGTTCCTATTAAATAATGATGAGACAATAAATATTTGTTTATGTCTTAGAATTGGATGATCCCGTTTCATCGTGTTCACAAAAAGCATCCTATCATTATCATATTATCTGTCATGCTTATCATAGTAGGGTATAAAGCAGGTGGTGTTTAGTAATGCATTTGGATGACACATTTCCCACACATTTCCCACACATTTTCTGAACCCAAAAGTTGACATAACAACTCCATTCAGAATGTGTAGGTAAATGCAAGAGATACAGTCAACACCAAGACCCAATGTGTCAGCTATAACATCCAATTCACCGAAAAACCCCACAATTCCTTCCATTTTTATGCCGTGGCCCGGAGACTGTTAAATAGAAATAAACAGGGGATTCAAGAAACCTGGCGTTTCTATAGAAATGAAGAGCGGGCCACGGCAGTAAGATAAAGGTCAAGTAATGGCATCCAACGCTTGGATATGATGAGGTGACATTACGAGGCAATAAACAAAATCAAAAAGGAGAAACAGAAGAAGTTGCAAGAAGCCCCGAAATTTAAGCGGCATCGGGGTTTGTGGCAGAGGCAAAAAGGCAGCACAAAAGCCCTGCGCTGCTGCCTTGTTCTGTCAATCTGGTGGGGCCTGATAAGCCAGAGCATTCACAGGCTCATTCACAGGCTTATCTGGGGCTTCAATTCTGGTAAGCCACCTGGATAAGTGTCAAGGCCAGTGCAGATAGTGTGTGACCATTCCACAGCAAGGCTGGGATTCCTCCCCCAGAGACCCACCACAAGGCTGGGATTCCTCCCCCAGAGACCCACCACAAGGCTGGGATTCCTCCCCCAGAGACCCACCGCAAGGCTGGGATTCCTCCCCCAGAGACCCACCGCAAGGCTGGGATTCCTCCCCCAGAGACCCACCGCAAGGCTGGGATTCCTCCCACCAGAGACCCACCACAAGGCTGGGATTCCTCCCCCAGAGACCCACCACAAGGCTGAGATTCCTCCCCCAGAGACCCACCACAAGGCTGGGATTCCTCCCCCAGAGATGCACCGCAAGGCCGGGATTCCTCTCCCAGAGACCCACCACAAGGCTGGGATTCCTCCCCCAGAGACCCACCACAAGGCTGGGATTCCTCCCCCAGAGACCGACCACAAGTCCGGGATTCCTCCCCCAGAGACCCACCACAAGGCCAGGACCTGCTTGGTAAATAAGAAAAAGTGCACTGATCTTACGGATATTTATTTTCCTGTTCTCTGGGCAGCCAATAAGTAAACAGATATTGGATGGATTTAGATGGCCAGGACGCTGGTAGCAGAGATAGAGGGAGACAATAGCGCCAAGTATGAAAAAAATATGTAAATGTATGTTCTCAATGATTGTAAGTTACTCTGGATAAGGTCGTCTGCTAAATGACTAAAATGTAAATGTAAATAACGACCATGCAAATGCTTCATTAGTCTGTATAAACGCCTTGTATCGTACAGCACAGAAACAAGTAGAAGAAAATTCGACTATCCACACACCAATCTTCCCAGTATTCCTTGTGAGACCTAGTGTGAAAGAACTACCCCTCACTTCTTTTGACTGAAGTCTGTGAGAGAGAGACTCAAAGGAGGCCCTCGGTGAACTAATGTTGGGCTCTTTGAAAGACCCAGGTTGTATCCAAAACGGCACCCTTATTTCCTACAAAACAGCAGGCCCGGGTCAAAAGTAGTGCACGAAACAGAGAAAAGGGTGCCATTTAGGACGTAGACCTGGCTGGTCTCAGTGGAGGTAGAGGAGGGAGGTTTTGTTGGTTGAGAATGGAGCTTTGTCTCTGTGTTTGGGGCTGCTGTGTCCTGGTGGAGTGTCTTCCTTTGTCTGCCTTTGATTGCTCTTATGAATTATGGATATTGCCTTTCCCACACAATGAGTGTGTGTGTGTGTGTGTGTGTGTGTGTGTGTGTGTGTGTGTGTGTGTGTGTGTGTGTGTGTGTGTGTGTGTGTGTGTGTGTGGAGCCGTGCCAGGGACTGTAGGGCGCAGTGACAGTGATCGACTCCTATTATAGTCTGCTTTACCCTTCTTAAACACACACACACACACACACACACACACACACACACACACACACACACACACACACACACACACACACACACACACACACACACACAGTGGCTGATACCTGTAGCTCTACTCTTCTCCCATCCTTTGCTTAAGCAAGAACCAGAGGTCGAGATGAGTACACACACACACACACTTCCCTTCTCTCCGCTTCCCTGTCTCTCCACTTCCCTTCTCTCCGCTTCCCTGTCTCTCCACTTCCCTGTCTCTCCACTTCCCTGTCTCTCCACTACCCTTTCTCTCCACTTCCCTGTCTCCCCACTTCCCTTCTCTCCACTTCCCTGTCTCTCCACTTCCCTGTCTCTCCACTTCCCTGTCTCTCCACTTCCCTTCTCTCCGCTTCCCTGTCTCTCCACTTCCCTTCTCTCCACTTCCCTGTCTCTCCACTTCCCTTCTCTCCGCTTCCCTGTCTCTCCACTTCCCTTCTCTCTGCTTCCCTGTCTCTCCACTTCCCTGTCTCTCCACTTCCCTGTCTGTCCACTTCCCTGTCTCTCCACTTCCCTGTCTCTCCACTTCTCCTCTCTCCACTTCCCTGTCTCTCCACTTCCCTGTCTCTCCACTTCCCTTCTCTCCACTTCCCTGTCTCTCCACTTCCCTGTCTCTCCACTTCCCTGTCTCTCCACTTCCCTTCTCTCCGCTTCCCTGTCTCTCCACTTCCCTTCTCTCCACTTCCCTGTCTCTCCACTTCCCTTCTCTCCGCTTCCCTGTCTCTCCACTTCCCTTCTCTCTGCTTCCCTGTCTCTCCACTTCCCTGTCTCTCCACTTCCCTGTCTGTCCACTTCCCTGTCTCTCCACTTCCCTGTCTCTCCACTTCCCTTCTCTCCACTTCCCTGTCTCTCCACTTCTCTTCTCTCCACTTCCCTGTCTCTCCACTTCCCTGTCTCTCCGCTTCCCTGTCTTTCCGCTTCCCTGTCTCTCCACTTCCCTGTCTCTCCACTTCCCTGTCTCTCCACTTCTCTTCTCTCCACTTCCCTGTCTCTCCACTTCCCTGTCTCTCCACTTCCCTGTCTCTCCACTTCCTGTCTCTCCACTTCCCTGTCTCTCCACTTCTCCTCTCTCCACTTCCCTTCTCTCCACTTCCCTGTCTCTCCACTTCTCTTCTCTCCACTTCCCTGTCTCTCCACTTCCCTGTCTCTCCACTTCCCTTCTCTCCACTTCCTGTCTCTCCACTTCCTGTCTCTCCACTTCCCTGTCTCTCCAACGACAACCACAGGTTTCATCCTGCCCCCTCCCATGTGAAAGTTAACACCATTACGTAACACTCTTCACACGTTAAATTGGCAACTGTGCGCCGCGTGAATAAAACACATCTCTATTTCACTGTATGTTTTTCATTTGAGAATTCTACCCACCTTCACCCCAACACACGTCCGAGGTAAACATTCAATGACTATCTAAAAAGCAGCACTCTCCAAGTACAACTATTTTAAATACTCTCGATCCGCCATAATGGTTACATCATAGCCATCTCCTAGTCGGAGAGTATGGGTCCAGGGGAAGAGTTCTGTTCCATAGTGGAGTGGAGTGGCGTGTCGGCGTAACCTTTAACACTGATTCAAGGCGGAATTCCTGGGAAAAGGAAGATGCATATGGACAAATGGGGAAGAGTGGGTGCTTGTAATATGTACCATCTCATATCTGCCGGAACGTGGCTGAATCAAAACTCATAGTGACAGGCTACACCCAGCAGGGTAACTCTTAGTGACAGGCTACATCCTGCAGGGTAACTCTTAGTGACAGGCTACATCCAGCAGGGTAACTCTTAGTGACAGGCTACATCCTGCAGGGTAACTCTTAGTGACAGGCTACATCCAGCAGGGTAACTCTTAGTGACAGGCTACATCCAGCAGGGTAACTCTTAGTGACAGGCTACATCCAGCAGGGTAACTCTTAGTGACAGGCTACATCCAGCAGGGAAACTCTTAGTGACAGGCTACATCCAGCAGGCTAACTCTTAGTGACAGGCTACATCCAGCAGGATAACTCTTAGTGACAGGCTACATCCAGCAGGGTAACTCTTAGTGACAGGCTACATCCTGCAGGGTAACTCTTAGTGACAGGCTACATCCAGAAGGGAAACTCTTAGTGACAGGCTACATCCTGCAGGTAACTCTTAGTGACAGGCTACATCCAGCAGGCTAACTCTTAGTGACAGGCTACATCCAGCAGGGTAACTCTTAGTGACAGGCTACATCCAGAAGGGAAACTCTTAGTGACAGGCTACATCCTGCAGGGTAACTCTTAGTGACAGGCTACATCCAGCAGGCTAACTCTTAGTGACAGGCTACATCCAGCAGGGAATCGATCCCAGCACTCCACATTCTCCTTCCTTCACCTTAGTTGCATCCCAAGGAGAGGGGGAGGGGAAAAGATAGAAAGAAAGAAAGAAAGAAAAGGAGAGAGAGATGAACGACAGAGAGAGAGAGAGAAAGATGAGAGAGAGGGAGAACAAGAGAGAGCGAAAGAGAGACAGAGTGAGTGAGAAGGACAGAGAGTTGAGGGAGAAAGAGAGTAAGAAGGAAAGAGAGATGAGAGAGAGATGAAAGAGAGAGAGAAAGAGATGAGGGAGAAAGAGAGAGAAATAGTGAGAAGGAGAAAGATAGGTTAAAAGACATGGGGAGATGAGAAGGGAGAGAGAGAGAGAAGATGAAAAGGAGATATCCAAGGGTGTGCAATGTTAATAAGTCATAGATGAAGAAGAGATGTCTGAGGAGGTGCAATGTTAATAAGTCATAGATGAAGAGGAGATGTCTGAGGGCGTGAAATGCTAAGACAGAGATGAAGAGGAGATGTCTGAGGGGGTGCAATGTTAATAAGTCATAGATGAAGAGGAGATGTCTGAGGGGGGTGAAATGTTAAGTCATAGATGAAGAGGAGATGTCTGAGGGGGTGCAATGTTAATAAGTCATAGATGAAGAAGAGATGCCTGAGGAGGTGCAATGCTAAGACAGAGATGAAGAGGAGATGTCTGAGGGGGGTGAAATGTTAAGTCATAGATGAAGAGGAGATGTCTGATGGGGTGCAATGCTAATAAGTCATAGATGAAGAGGAGATGTCTGAGGGGTGAAATGTTAAGTCAGAGATGAAGAGGAGATGTCTGAGGGGGTGAAATGTTAAGTCATAGATGAAGAGGAGATGTCTGAGGGGGTGTAATGTTAAGTCATAGATGAAAAGGAGATGTCCGAGGGGGTGTAATGTTAAGTCATAGATGAAGAGGAGATATCTGAGGGGGTGTAATGTTAAGTCATAGATGAAAAGGAGATGTCCGAGGGGGTGTAATGTTAAGTCATAGATGAAAAGGAGATGTCCGAGGGGGTGTAATGTTAAGTCATAGATGAAGAGGAGATATCTGAGGGGGTGTAATGTTAAGTCATAGATGAAAAGGAGATGTCCGAGGGGGTGTAATGTTAAGTCATAGATGAAAAGAACCAGAGATGGGGAAAAGAGAGGGAGAGTGAGGAAGAGGGGTTATGCGATGAAGATGATAGAGGTATCTAAAGATAGAGCACAGGAGGTTGGTGGCACCTTAATTGGAGAGGACGGGCTCGTGGCAATGGCTGGAGCGGAATAGGTGGAATGGTATCAAACACATCAAACACATGGTTTCCACGTGTTTGATGTCATTCCATTCGCTCCGTTCCAGACATTATTATGAGCCGTCCTCTCCTCAGCCTCCACTGATACAGCAAGAGAGCAAAAGAGTGTATCCATTCATTTCCAGACTCCTCTTACAGCTCTTATCAGCTAGCACTGTGTACTTCACAGGCAGCCACCTCACAGAGTACTGTCAACCTTAGTTCAAACTAAACTCACATTGGATACAGGATAACATAGATACTCCACACCAAACACAGTGACAATGTGTGAGATAGAGTTAAAATGAATGGGTAATGGACATAATATCTATTTGGTGAATGTGAAATTCTCTGAATATCATACATCTCACATAAAACAAATGTAGATCATGAGCAAATGATCGCCCAATGGCAGCTCTACAGCTCAGGAGGCCAGGCATGATTTCTATAGCGATAACAAAAAGGTCTGATCAACACATCCCCAGCAAGCCCTCTCTTTTACCCGGTTCCCATTGGAACATTAGAGAAAAAAAGAAGGAGAAAATGGAAAAAAGACACAAGATACGGCACTGCATTTGAGATGTTTCTTCCATGTGTAAATGGCGTTGTGCTGGTGATCTATTGCTTTGTAATGTCATAGCTTATCTCCTCAGGCTCACTGCTCATCGCTCGGTACCAGGTCAGTCGAGTGTACGAGAAAAACAACACTCTTAAATTAGCTTTAGTAAATAAGCTCTGACATCTAGCACTGCACTGGCAAGAAACTGCCAATCTCTGGCTTTCACCGTTGTTTAGCCTCCCAGCCAATGACAAAGGGACCCGTCTGGTGTCTGTCACAAAATTAACTCCAACCAAAGAAGTAGTTCACTTCCTTATCCTCCTGCCAATATCTACAGGGACCATTTTGGTTGTGTTTTGGAATCATTTGCGTATCGTTGACTCTTGGCTTAATCAATGGACTCAATGGATATAGATGGATATAGACTAGTGATGGGTCATTCGTGAACTAAAATATTTTCTGAAAGGCTCTTTTTAGTGAACGTCGGGAACCAAATCGCATCTGTGAAAGAGCATTTGAGAGCATTTCATTTGACTCCCTGATTTGCATACTGTTACTATGGATTTTGAGCCCCAGACATTGATGATTTATATAAGTTCTAAAACGTTATCTGAAGATGGTAATTCCTCACTGCAGGAACAATAGATAATGAGATACTTTTTCAGGTCCACACACTTTTTTGCAGTGCATTCATTTCTTCATTGTTATTGCAGGCCATAAAAAAAATGCATTTGAACTCGTCACAATCTGAAATAATGGCAGGAGACTTTTTAGGCTTTACATTAGAGATTTGCATATTTTCATGGTTTTAGATGCATTTTTAAGTGCTACAGAATGTGTGACATTTGGGAGCCAAAATGTCTTGTTGGAAGGTGAACCTTCACCTCAGTCTGAGGTCCTGAGTGCTCTGGAGAAGGTTTTCATCAAGGATCTCTCTGTACTTTGCTCTGTTCGTCTTCCCCTCGATCCTGACTAGTTTCCCTGTCCCTGCCACTGAAAAACATCCCCACAGCATGATGCTGCCACCACCATGCTTGACCGTAGGGATGATGCCAGGTTTCCTCCAGACGTGACGCTTGGCATTCAGGCCAAAGAATTCAATCTTGGTTTCATCAGACCAGAGAATCTTGTTTCTCAAAGTCTGAGAGTCCTTTATGTGCCCTTTGGCAAACTCCAAGTGGGCTGTCATGTGCCTCTTACTGAGGAGTGGCTTCCGTCTGGCCACTCTACCATAAAGGCCCAATTGGTGGAGTGCTGCAGAGACGGTTGTCCTTCTGGAAGGTTCTCCAATCTCCACAGAGGAACTCTGGAGCTCTGTCAGAGTGACCATCAGATTCTTGGTCACCTCCCTGACCAAGGCCCTTCTCCCCTGATTGCTCAGTATGACCGGGAGACCAGCTCTAGAAAGAGTCTTGGAGTTCCAAACTTCTCCCATTTAAGAATGATGGAGGCCACTCTGCAATTGGGGACCTTCAATGCTTCAGAAATTTGTTGGTACCCTTCCCCAGATATGTGCCTCGACACAATGCTGTCTCGGATCTCTACGGACAATTTATTCGACCTCGTGGCTTGGATTTTGCTCTGACATGCACGGTCAACTGTGGGACCTTATATAGACAGGTGTGCGCCTTTACAAATCATGTCCAATCAATTGAATTTACCATAGGTGGACTCTAATCAAGTTGTAGAAACATCTCAAGGATGATCAATGGAAACAGGATGCACCTGAGCTCAATTTTGAGTCTCATAGCAAAGGGTCTGAAAACTTGTGTAAATAAGATATTTCAGTTTTGGGTTTTCAATAAATTAGCAAACATTTCTAAAAACCTGTTTTCGCTTTGTCATTATGGAATATTGTGTGTAGATTGATGATGAAAATGTTTTATTTAATCCATTTTTAGAACCAGACTGTAACGTAACAAAATGTGGAAAAAGGGAAGGGGTTCAAATACATTCCGAAGGTACTGTAGGTAGAGAACATTGAACAGAACAAGGCTAACGTCAATAACTACATTTAGACAAAGATGCAGATAGAACTTTATAGTCCCAAGCTCTCCATTTGGTACAATTACAGTATTCTACAGTAGTCTACAGAAGACTACAGTAGGCCTACAGAAATCTACAGTACCTTACAGAAGACTACATACATCTACAGTGGCCTACAGTAGCCTACAGAATCCTACAGTGTTGCCTACAGTAGCAGATAGCAGACTACGTAAATCTGCAGTAGTCTACAGTAGCCTTCAGTAGACTGCAGTAGCCTACAGAAATCTACAGTAGCCTACAGAAGACTGTATACATCAACAGAAGCCTACAGTAGCATACAGAAGTCTACAGAAATCTACAGAAACCTACAGTAGCCTACAGAAATCTACAGTAGCCTACAGAAGACTGTATACATCAACAGAAGCCTACAGTAGCATACAGAAGTCTACAGAAATCTACAGTAGACTACAGTAGTCTGCAGTAGCCTACATAAATCTACAGAAGTCTATAGTAGCCTACAGAAATCTACAGAAATCTACAGTAGCCTACAGAAATCTACAGTAGCATACAGCAGCATCCAGTAGACTACATAAATCTACAGAAGCCTACAGTAGCATACAGTAGCTTACAGAAGACTACAGGAATCTACAGTAGCATACAGTAGCCTACAGTAGCCTACAGAAATCTACAGTAGCCTAGAGTAGCATACAGTAGCCTACAGAAATCTACAGTAGCCTACAGTAGCCTACAGGAATCTACAGTCGCATACAGTAGCATACAGTAGCCTACAGAAATCTACAGTAGCCTACAGTAGCATACAGTAGCTTACAGAAGACTACAGGAATCTACAGTAGAATACAATAGCCTTCAGAAATCTACAGTAGCCTGCAGTAGCATACAGAAACCTAGTAGGTTGTTGTAGATTTAAATTGTTTATTGGTGTTAGTCTAAAAACTTACTAGAATAATTTTTTTGCTAAAATATGCGCATGTAAATGTCTATGTGTGTGTGTGTGTGTGTGTGTGTGTGTGTGTGTGTGTGTGTGTGTGTGTGTGTGTGTGTGTGTGTGTGTCCAGCCAGACAGTGTCCCAAGGTGACCATTGTTTCTAACAGGTCAGATGAATCCCTTGTACAATCAAACAGTATTTTAAACCCTGCTCTTATTACCAACATTTAACCTGAAACATTATTAAACTAAGTCCCAAATCACACCATATTCTCTAATAAGTGCACTTTTTTTGACCAAGGCCTAACAATTGGTTACGCAACTGCTTTGCAACTAATTCCAATTTACACATATGAAGATGAATTGGAGGAAACTTGCATTACATGACCAGTTGTATAGTATAGTACAGCATAGTATAGTATAGTATAGTATAGTATAGTATAGTAGTGTACAGCACAGCATAGTACAGT
Organism: Oncorhynchus mykiss; assembly: GCF_057628025.1. Classification (NCBI taxonomy): domain Eukaryota; kingdom Metazoa; phylum Chordata; class Actinopteri; order Salmoniformes; family Salmonidae; genus Oncorhynchus; species Oncorhynchus mykiss. The sequence goes on from NC_143028.1 coordinate 74,009,201, forward strand.
ACAGCATAGTATAGTATAGTACAGTATAGTATAGTATAGTATAGTATAGTACAGTACACCAATGCACTACACGGGTCAAAAGTAAGCGTAAAGCAAAACACATGTCCAGTATATAATGTGTTTATAAAATATATTTATTGTGTATTTTACCGCGTCAAACTCTGTTTTCCTTGCTTCAGGCGGAGGCGTAGGCATTGCATGATTGGCTGAAGGTCTGCTCGCCTTTTCGATAACAGAACCTTCCATATGTGGCAGACATTAAATAACATAAATGGACAGAATGCATGGCTGAATCACATAGCATGAAGCTACTGTCTCATTCTGTCTCTGTGCCCAGTAGGTCAGCCGAGCGATAGACTTTCCTTTTCCTCTGAACAGCTGCTAGTCAAGTATCGCCCAAGTGCGGTTGGATTTCCCTGACTAGGCTCTCTCTCTCTGTTGCTTTCCAGATGTCCGTAGAGTCAAGTATTGTATAGCCTCACTCCGCCTGACAGGTTGATATTTACACCAATTTACAGATGAGAAAGATGTGAAGTTGTGGTAGTTATTTGGTCAGATAATCAGTTTACAACCAGATAAAGACTTTATTTTTTATTTTTTGCTAAACAGACTTTTACTAAACAGACTTGTAGTTGCTAAACAAACATAATTTTATAGTCAATATGCAACCTGACCAGACCTGACATCATAATGATGACATCGCAACCAGTTTTGACATCTGGATGTACAATTGGTATGGACAATTGTTTCTAGAAACATGTATAGCCAGCAGTTCTCTGTATCAACGATGCTAGGAACATTTTTGTATTAAGGGCAAGATGTTATGTAACCCATAACAACAAGCTTTCAACCAATGAGCTTGTTGCCTTTGTGAAAAGGATCACATACTTATCCTTGAGGCCCTTCAATGGTCTGGGGCACAAAATGAACAAAGGGCACAGTGCGTTCGTCCCAAATGACACCCAGTTCCCTACACAGGTCACTACTTTTGACCAGATTCTTATGGGTCCTGGTCAAAAGCAGTGCACTACAAAGGGTATAGGGCACCATTTGGAACAAGGCCAGTAAAAGCAGACAAACAGGCTAAAAACAGCAACACTGTAACATCCAACCTGACCTCTCTGTCTTCCGGCCCTTTGATAAGGAGGTCTGTTGTGTTTCGCCTCCTGTCTTTGAACATTTTAATTAAGGCACAGCAACAGACATGAAAATCTAAGCTCTGGAGGTTCAAAGGGCTTGTGCGGCCAGAACCTCAAAGCATAAGGCTGATCTGTTCCGCTCTGTGGTGCACTGGACTACCAACGCCCGATCCCTCAATGAGTTCTAGTTCCTCTCTCTCCCCTTACCAAGTGTTATGGGACCCACGTGTGTGCAGTCATCAGAAGCTCTAGCCCACTGTGGCACTAATGGCACCCTATTCCCTATTTTAGTGCACTACTTTTGACCAGGACCCATACGAAGTAGTGCACTATGCAGCCGGAGTGTCACCGTAGTTATTGCTTGTTAAACTGCAGATTGCCCCTTTAATGCAGTGGCAAATGTGTTTTAACTGGTAATGGGAATGTATTTACCCTGTGTGACATTGTCAGTGGTAAAGAGTGTCCATAGAGCACTGCACTGTGTGTGTGTTTGTTTGTGTTTTTGTTTGTGTCTGTGTCTGTGTGTGTGTGTGTGTGTGTGTGTGTGTGTGTGTGTGCATCTGGTCCCCTCACCTTCTGGAAGTGTCCTCTGTTTACCTGTCATCCATCATTATCTCTTCCACCCCCTCTTTCCTGCACACAAACACCCCCCACCCTCCCCACTCAGGCGATTTATGAAATCTGTCGTCTTTGCAAGTGTTTACATTTGAGGAGGATTTTGATGTATGGGCCCCGACTCTCCAATTCCAACAAGTTAATGTCGGATGCAATTTTACAGGACAAAAACAGAGGGAGGGGGGCTTGAGCTGTGGAGAATATCATGTGACGGTGTGGCGAGGAGCGTTCTCAGCATTAAGCGGAGCTGCTTGTGTCATCAATCATCGCCACAGAATAATTGCACCTTGGCCCTGGATGACTGCTTCCTGTACATAGCCGTTTAGGAGAGCATAAGACTGGAAGGAGAGAGGATCCACTCAGATGAACACAGTTTTTCACACCACACCCCAGGTGGGACTGGGTGGTGCGTATTTTAAGGTTCCACATGGGATGGTGAATAATATAATATACACTGAATATATAAAACATTTTGTATACATAACCTGACCAGGTGAATCCAGGTGAAAGCTACGATCCCTTAAATCCACTTCAATCAGTGTAGATAAAGGGGAGGAGACAGGTTAAAGAAGGATTTTTAAACCTTGAGACAATTGAGACATGGATTGTCTATGTGTGCCATTCAGAGGGTGAATGAGCAAGACAAAATATTTATATGCCTTTGAACCAGGTATGGTAGTAGGTGCCAGACGCACCGGTTTGTGTAAAGAACTCCAACACTGCTGGGTTTTTCAAGCTCAACAGTTTCCTGTATGTATCAAGAATGGTCCACCACCCAGAGGATATCCAACCAACTTGACACAACTGTGGGAAGCATTGGAGTCAACATGGGCCAGCATCCGGATGGAACGCTTTCGACACCTTGTAGAGTCCATGCCCTGGCAAACTGAGGCTGTTCTGAGGGCAACAAGAGGGGGGGTGGGTGCATGTCAATATTAGGTGTTCCTAAAGTTTTATATACTAATGTATACAGGATAATATATTCCATTTAGCATACGCTTTCATCCCAATCAATTTACAGTAGTCTATGCATGCATACCTTTTCAAATCGATGGCCCCAACAGGAATCGAACCAACAATCCTCGAGTTTTAGGCACCACGTTCTACCAGCTGAGCCACAAAGGACCACATCTTCAATGCAGTCTATCCCTTCAGAAAATGTATCTATCTCTGTTTTGGCATTCCTACCTTCCTGTGCTCCACTGGCCTGATTCTAGGGTGTGTGTGTGTTTGTGAGTGTATGCACAAGTGTTAGTGTGTATATATATATGTGTGTGTGTGTGTGTGTGTGTGTGTGTGTGTGTGTGTGTGTGTGTGTGTGTGTGTGTGTGTGTGTGTGTGTGTGTGTCACCGTTGCTCGGAACTGCATCTTAGACTTGAGGTGTGTCATGGGAATGCGCTTTAAACGTCAAATCGTGACCCAAACCATTCAAGTTTTAAATTAGGATGGCAAAAGCAGTCCTCTTCTGTTTTAGGTCATGCCTTGTGCTCATTTGGGCCTGGGAGCCTTGAAATTCAGTCTAGGATTAGACATCCTTTCCAGTTGGACTCCTGGGAATATTTACTGCCACTTTTTAACAAGTTCTACAGCAGGAAACGGACAGTATGAATGTTTGATTCTGGTTTAAATCTGATTTTTTTCTCTCACTTTCTGCATCCATCCAAATTTAGATCCCTACAGGCTCTGTAGTGCACTATTTCCCTATAGGGTTCCATTTGGGAGGCAACCACTTAGTCCTGTCTGTTCTCTGCTGTCTGACCCACAGGTTGGTCAGTGACGGTGACATGAGCAATGGGAGAGTAATGTAGTGCCAACCTCCGATAAGGGAAGTCAACCATCCTGCCCCTCTTCAAATGGAGCCACTGACCTTGACTGTCCCTACATCACTTACCAAAGGCAATATACACCTTCCATATACTGTAGTTACAGCCAATATACACCTTCAATATACTGTAGTTAGATAATAAACACCTCCAATATACTGTAGCTACAGACAATATTCACCTTCAATATACTGTAGTTAGACAATATACACCTTCAATATACTGTAGCTAGACAATATACACGTTCAATGTACTGTAGTTAGACAATATACACCTTCAATATACTGTAGTTAGACAATATACACCTTTAATATACTGTAGTTAGACAATATACACCTTCAATATAATGTAGCTACAGCCAATATACACCTTCAATATACTGTAGTTAGACAATATACACCTTCAATATACTGTAGTTAGACAATATACACCTTCAATATAATGGAGCTACTGTTGTATGACCTAGACTCATCCCTATCAGCTAGCTTACCGTTCCTCCTAGACTTGATTGTTGCTTTCATGATATGGTTATATAAATATATATATATATTTTCTTGTAGTTTGTATTTTATGCACTTTGAGATTATACTTGTATAATGAAAAGCACTTTACAGATGTAATACATTATTATTGTTATTATGACTATTATTAATGTTCTGTATATGCACAGCTATAAAAATATACATTGAAAAGTGTAAACCATACAATGTGGTACACGATATCATTGCCAGGCAACGGTACACATCTTTCCATGACCAGGAGTTGGTTAGTTAGCACATGCTGTACAGACCACCTACTATATTTATCCGAATGCAGTAGCCTGCATATGGAAATGTCCAATCTCCTCTCCTCTCCTCTCCTCTCCTCTCCTCTCCTCTCCTCTCCTCTCCTGCTGTTTCGATCACAGCGCCCTCCCTCTTTCTCTCTCTCTCTCTCTCTCTCTCTCTCTTTCCTTTCCCCTCCCCCCCTCCCTCCCTCCCTCCCTCCCTCCCTCCCTCCCTCCCTCCCTCCCTCCCTCCCTCCCTCCCTCCCTCCCTCCCTCCCTCCCTCCCTCCCTCCTCTCCTGCTGTTACGATCACAACACCATCCCTCTTTCTCTCTCTCTTTTCCTTTCCCCTACCTCCCTCAGTTTTTCTCCCTCCTCCCTCCCTCCCTCCCTCCCTCCCTCCCTCCCTCCCTCCCTCCCTCTCCTTTCCCTTCCTTTCCTTTCCAGTCAATCTCCTTACCTCCCTATCTCCCTCCCTGTTTTTTAAGAGACTGGGATGACTGAACAATCACAGCACAGTTTGATGGTTTGGGGGTGAGGAAAGAGAAACTGTGCTGATAAAAGCAATTCAATTAAAAGCCGTTGACTTTGGCATTAAGGGCTATTGACATGGCCACAGGTATTAATAAAATAAGGAGGGTTGTTTAACCGTCTCTCCCTCCGTTGAGCTCTGCTAGCTCCCAGCTCCTCCAGGGGGTCTCGGGATGGAGGGAGGGATGTAAGGGAGGGGATTTAATTTGCAGTAATGGTCTTCCTGCCATGGTACGTGTTTCGTGAGGGGGCGTTAGCACGACCTCCCCGGGCCTGTGTGGACTTGTAGGAGTGTGTGCGATGAGACAGAGTGTGATGTGTGTTCTGAGTGAACTAATGATGGAAGAAAATAACCTGATTGTTTCTAATTCCGTTTGGCAAAAACACAGTTGATAGTTACCCTAGAAATTCTGTTTTATGATCATTAGTATGAACATATTGCCTGACGACTCAAACTGAATTCTTCCCCTGCTCTATCGTTGCTACGACGTTCGTGGGCATGGAGTTTGGCCTGAGCAATGTGGTTGGGTAGCCAGGCAAACAAACACAGGCTTCAATCATGCATTTTGAGTCATGACACCCCTAAATATTCTTATCAATAAATTAGTTTAAAGTTTAGTATTTGGTCCAATATTCAATAATGACTTAATAAAATAATAGTAATATATATAATATATTTTACATATATACATATATTATTATTTTATCTTATATTATACATATTTCTTTATACTAATACAATTTCTGTCACGGTCGTCCTCCTCTTCGTCTGAAGAGGAGAGGCGAGATGGATCAGAGGACCAATATGCGGCGTGGTAAGTGTCCATGGTAAATCTTTAATAACGAAAGACTGAACACTATACAAGAGAGTAACAAAAACAATAAACCAAATTCAACCGTGAAGCTACAAAAATGAGACCTGTGCTGAAACAAGCCATCAACATAGACAATCACCCACAAACAAACAGTGCAACCCAGGCTACCTAAGTATGATTCTCAATCAGAGACAACTAATGACACCTGCCTCTGATTGAGAACCATACTAGGCCGAAAACATAGAAATGCCCCAAAACATAGAAAAACAAACATAGACTGCCCACCCAACTCACGCCCTGACCATACTAAATAAATACAAAACAACGGAAAGAGGTCAGAACGTGACAATTTCTCACACAAGTCATATTAATAAAATAAAAAAACGTGTTTCTAAATGATTGACACCCTTAAAGAATCTTATAAATAAAGTAGTTAAAAGTGTAGTATTTAGGCCAATATTCCTAGCACCCGATGACTACATCAAGCCTGTGACACAAACTTGTCGGATACATTTGCAGTTTGGTTGTGTTTCAGATTATTTTGTGCCCAGTAGAAATTAATGGTGAATAATGTACAGGTATATTGTTATTTTGGATTCACCGTCATTGTAAATAATAATATAACATGCTTCTAAACACTTCTACATTAATGTGGACGCAAAACATGGAATATATATATTGTAATATTTATTTTATACAGTCTTTATTGCTCATCTTTATCAAGGTTGTCAATCATTTCAGACCTCACTGTACATGGCTACAGCAATCTCAAAAGTGTAAAAGTCCATATACAAAGAGATTGTGAGAACCCTTTCATTTCATAGGCTGTGTGGTCTGACAGCCAATCAACATCTTTGTTTGTTTTCTCATTTCAACAGCGTTGATGATGCTAAATTTATTCCGAAAGAGAATAGAATATTTAGACGGCGTTAACATAGTTTCTGCTGTGACAGAATAAGACTAACTTCAGTGTCTTACACTACATTACATTATTTAAATATTAAAAAACGCCACATATATTTTCCTTTTCTTAGATACAGGGTCCTGGCTTCGAGGGATGGGACACATTTATTGAAATGCACAGATGTCTGCCTGGACTGGAATCTGATTACCAAACTTTTTGCAGCAGCATCTCTGTATAGGTGTTAGCTACATTGTAGCTGAATTAACAAATACATATCATAAAAAGCCCAAGCACATGTATTTGAGAAGTAGGCTCATTTGTGTTGAAGGGCCAAAACACGACTCCTCATTTATTAATAGTGTGGTAAACGTCACATTTCTTTTGCCTGAACAAACCACATGGTGCATGCAAATGCTGTGAAATGTTAAAGGCTCTATTCAATCAGGTCCGCTTTAACCGACATCCACATACTGTTGTTTTGGGGGTGTCGGAAGTGGAAATTGGTTAGAGCTGTCAAATTCACAAGCGGCTCCTGGCATTATACCTAAAGAGGACATTGCCATTGGCTGCATATGAGTCACAAGTTGGAACACTGAAATGTGAGATGGAATCTACACCTCCATTAGGAACACTGGAATGTGAGTGTCACGTTCTGACCTTAGTTCTTTTGTTTTTGTCTTTGTTTTAGTATGGTCGTGAGTTGGGGTGGGCAGTCTGTTTGTTTTTCTATGTTGGTTTTTGAGTTCGGCCTAGTATGGTTCTCAATCAGAGGCAGCTGTCAATCGTTGTCCCTGATTGAGAATCATACTTAGGTAGCCTGGGTTTCACTTTTGGTTTGTGGGTGTTTGTTTTTCGTGTTTGGTCCACACGGTACTCTTTCGGTTTTCGTTCGTTCACTTTATTGTTTTGTATTTCAGTGTTCAGTTCATTTAATTAAATATTACATCATGAACACTTACCACGCTGAGCTTTGGTCCGATCCTTACTCCTCCTCAGACTAAGAGGAGGAAATCCGTTACAGAAACACCCACCACAAAAGGACCAAGCAGCGTGGTAACGGGCAGCAGCAGCGGCCGAAAACACAAGACTCCTGGACTTGGGAGGAGATTTTGGACGGCAAGGGACCCTGGGCACAAGCAGGGGAATATCGCCGCCCTAAAGCAGAGCTGGAGGCAGCGAAAGCGGAGAGGCGCCGGTATGAGGAGGCAGCACGGCAGCGCGGCTGGAAGCCCGAGAGGCAGCCCCAAAAATGTATTGGGGGAGGCCCACGGGGAGTGTGGCTAAGTCAGGTAGGAGACCCACTCTAGCCCGTATCGGCCGGGCTAGAGTGGGCATCGAGCCAGGTGCCATGAAGCCGGCTCTACGCATCTGGTCTCCAGTGCGTCTCCTCGGGCCGGCGTACATGGCACCAGCCTTACGCATGGTGTCCCCGGTTTGCCAGCACAGCCCAGTGCGTTCTATTCCACCTCGCCGCACTGGCCTGGCTACGGGGAGCATTCAACCCGGTAAGGTTGGGCAGGCTCGGTGCTCAAGAGCTCCAGTGCGCCTACACGGTCCGGTCTATCCGGTGCCACCTCCACGCACCAGCCCTCCTGTGGCAGCCCCCCGCACCAGGCTGTCTCTCCGTCTTCTCCCTACAGGTGCTCCCGCCTGTCCAGCGCTGCCAGAGCCTTCCTCATGCCCAGCACTGCCAGAGTCTCCCGTCTGTCCTGAGCCGCCAGAGTCTCCCGTCTGTCCTGAGCCGCCAGAGTCTCCCGTCTGTCCTCAGCCGCCAGAGTCTCCCGTATGTCCTGAGCCGCCAGAGTCTCCCGTCTGTCCTGAGCCACCAGAGTCTCCCTTCTGTCCTGAGCCGCCAGAGTCTCCCGTCTGTCCTGAGCCGCCAGTCTGTCCTGAGCCGCCAGAGCCGCCAGTCTGTCCTGAGCCGCCAGTCTGTCCTGAGCAGCCAGAGCCGCCAGTCTGTCCTGAGCCGCCAGAGCCGCTAGTCTGTCCTGAGCCGCCAGAGCCATCAGCCAGCCAGGAGCCGCCAGAGCCGTCAGCCAGCCAGGAGCTCCCAGAGCGGTCAGTCAGCCAGGAGCTGCCAGAGCCGTCAGTCAGCCAGGAGCTGCCAGAGCAGTCAGTCAGCCAGGAGCTGCCAGAGCCGTCAGTCAGCCAGGAGCTGCCAGAGCTGCCTGTCACCCCAGCGATGCCGGAAACGCCCTTCACTCCGGAAGCTGCTGGAGTCTCCCGCCTGTCCGGCGCTGCTGGAATCTCCCATCCATTCGGGACCCGTGGTTTGGGTCCCCAGTACAAGGTCAGCGGCGAGGGTCGCCGCTCTTAAGAGGCCACGTAGGCGGACTAAGAGGCACAAAAAAACTATGGTGAAGTGGGGTCCACGTCCCGCGCCAGAGCCACCACCGCGGACAGACGCCCACCCAGACCCTCCTCAGACGAAGAGGAGGAAATCCGTTACAGTGAGATGTAATCTACACCTCCATTAGGAACACTGGAATGTGAGATGTAATCTACACCTCCATTAGGAACACTGGAATGTGAGATGTAATCTACACCTCCATTAGGAACACTGGAATGTGAGATGTAATCTACACCTCCATTAGGAACACTGGAATGTGAGATGTAATCTACACCTCCATTAGGAACACTGGAATGTGAGATTTAATCTACACCTCCATTAGGAACACTGGAATGTGAGATGTAATCTACACCTCCATTAGGAACACTGGAATGTGAGATGGAATCTACACCTCCATTACGATGATAGAAATCCTCATCATTTAGTTAAATTTCAATTTGAGCGTCATTATTTCTATACAGCCTATACTTTCTCGTTCTGAACTTCTAAACGCGAGTGGGTGGGTGTGGCTTCGTGACAATGATGGCAAGAGCAGCTGCTCGCCGATTTGACGGCTCCAACACAGTTCCACCTCCGGCCCCAACAAAACATCCGCTATGCGGGTGGGTGACTGCTATCGCCGGTTAACGCTAGATCTAGGCCGTAGTTAGCTTGACACATCAAACACCGTTTCTTATCCCTGTTAACAAATTGGCAGAAAAACAGACTTCAGAGCACCGTTCTCTGCCTGCTTGTGCTGAGAGCTGCAGCTCCCCTGAGGGTTGCACAGTGTTCTGTGTATAAATAGAACCGCAGAAATTGCGATCGCTTCGCGGCAAGGGTACAAGGCATCTTTAACGTTCCTGGTCTTGACCATGAGGCGGGTGGGTTGGGTGTAGGGATTAGGAGGTGGTAGGTGAGATGACAAACGTATGACAGTACCGACTCAACATTAGAATGCTCTGCATTTCTCCTCTCTCTTTCCTTCTCTCCTCCCTCCTTCTCTCCCTCCTCATCCTCCTCCCTTCCTCCTGCTGTATGACTGCAGTCTGACCTACTTAGTGGTGCGCTTCTGGCATGGCAGAGAGTTGGCGCAGTGAGCCAGGCACCCTCCCACCGTGGGCGGTGCCAAAGGAAACTCAACAGACACTCAGAGTCCCACCGTTCACCTATAGCTTCAGTTTTCCAGCCTGTTTAGTACAGAAGGTAAGCGCAGGGCTTTCTCCATGAATATATTTAGGATACATCAAGAGAATTCCCTCCTCTTCAAAATACACCTATTTCTAACACACATACACACTTGATGTTTCAGTCATTTAGCAGACGATCCAATCCAGAGCAATATACAGACGCAATTAGGGTTAAGTGCGTTGTTCAAGGGCACATCGACAGATTTTTCTCATAGTTGGCTCAGGGATTCAATCTTGCAACCTTTTGCTAGAATACTTGCTCCTTCACCCCCCCCCCCCCCCCCACAGAACAACAGCACTCAACAGACTTTACCACAGAACAACAGCACTTAACAGACTTTTACCACAGAATAACAGTACTTGAAATACTTTACCACAGAACAACAGCACTCCATCTGACAGTGTATTGCAAACAAGGAAAAAAATTGGTACTTCTACATAGGTAATTGTTTTGAATAGTGCAGTCTAAATAATTGTGTACCCTATGCTTTAAAAGCAGACATGGTTCCTCGGGTTCTCTTTTTCCCCCTAGCAGGCTTATGTGACCCTCTCTAGATGTTTCGCTAATGTACAGAGACATTCGTGCCAGCTTGTAGTACGGTAGTTGTTGATTTAAAGTGATGAAGCACGGCAGGTTCAGTTGAGGAAAATCCAGTCAGGAAAGTTATCAGAGCTTGTGGTGGAGGCACCAAAGATCAGGCCTTTTCTCAACAGTCTTAAAGGGAGTCCATGAGGCCCCCTGTGTGGCTACCACACCATGCCATATCCACATCATTAGCTAGTTAACAGATTAAACCTCATTAAGCGATGGGTTGGACAGTGGGAATACACAGTGGGCTTTGGAGAAACGTATTATGGAAAAAGCCCGTCTTTCCTGACGTCTCTCACAGAATCCTAGAATCTTAGATGGGTAAACTCGGCCTTAGATTGTTACAATGGGGCTGGTTTCCTGGACACAGATTAAGCCTAGTGCTGAACTAAAGAGCAATTTCAATTAAGATTCTCTAATGAGAAAAGTGAAATATCGAGTGAAAATCTGGATGAAGTTTGGTAATGTCAGTACAATGTCAATCGCTGCCATGTTGGCAGCAAAAGCAAATTCTATGGTAGTTGGAATAGAAATGAAAACACGATTGTTATGGAATGTCTGTGTGTACTGTGATCTTGAACTGTTAGTACGTTACAGTCTGGTACAGTCTGGTACAGTCTGGTACAGTACGTTACAGTCTGGTACAATCTGGTACAGTCTGGTAAAGTACGTTACAGTCTGGCACAAACTGGTACAGTCTGGTAAAGTACGTTACAGTCTGGTACAGTCTGGTACAGTCTGGTACAGTACGTTACAGTCTGGTACAGTCTGGTACAATCTGGTACAGTCTGGTAAAGTACGTTACAGTTTGGCACAAACTGGTACAGTCTGGTAAAGTACGTTACAGTCTGGTACAGTCTGGTACAGTCTGGTACAGTACGTTACAGTCTGGTACAGTCTGGTACAATCTGGTACAGTCTGGTAAAGTACGTTACAGTCTGGTACAGTCTGGTACAGTCTGGTACAGTCTGGTAAAGTACGTTACAGTCTGGTACAATCTGGTACAGTCTGGTAAAGTACGTTACAGTCTGGTACAGTCTGGTACAGTCTGGTACAGTACGTTACAGTCTGGTACAGTCTGGTACAATCTGGTACAGTCTGGTAAAGTACGTTACAGTCTGGTACAGTCTGGTACAGTCTGGTACAGTACGTTACAGTCTGGTACAGTCTGGTACAATCTGGTACAGTCTGGTACAGTACGTTACAGTCTGGCACAAACTGGTACAGTCTGGTAAAGTACGTTACAGTCTGGTACAGTCTGGTACAGTCTGGTACAATCTGGTACAGTCTGGTACAGTACGTTACAGTCTGGCACAAGCTGGTACAATCTGGTAAAGTCTGGTACAATCTGGTACAGTCTGGTAAAGTACGTTACAGTCTGGCACAAGCTGGTACAATCTGGTACAGTCTGGCACAAACTGGTACAGTCTGGTACAGTCTGGTACAGTACGTTACAATCTGGTACAGTCTGGCACAAACTGGTACAGCCTGGTACAATCTGGTACATTCTGGTACAGTCTGGCACATTCTGGTACAATCTGGTACAGTCTGGTACAATCTGGTACAATCTGATACAGTCTGGCACAATCTGGTACAGTCTGGTACAGTATGTTACAATCTGGTACAGTCTGGCACAAGCTGGTACAGTCTGGTACAATCTGGTACATTCTGGTACAGTCTGGCACAGTCTGGTAAAATCTGGTACAGTCTGGTACAATCTGGGATAATCTGGAACAGTCTGGTCCAATCTGGTACATTCTGGTACAGTCTTGTAAAATCTGGTACATGCTGGTACAGTCTGGCACAATCTGGTACATTCCGGTACAGTCTGGCACAATCTGGTACATTCCGGTACAGTCTGGTACAATCTGGTACATTCCGGTACAGTCTGGCACAGCCTGGTACATTCTGGTACAATCTGGAACAATCTGGTACAGTCTGGTACAGCCTGGTACAATCTGGTAAGGTATGTTACAGTCTGGTACAGTCTGGCACAAGCTGATACAGTCTGTTAAAATCTGGCACAGTACGTTACAGTCTGGTACAGTCTGGCCCAGTCTGGTACAGTTTGGTACAATACATTACAGGCTGGTACAGTCTGGTACAGTACGTTACAGTCTGGTACAATACATTACAGTCTGATACAGTATGCTACAGTCTGTTACAGTCTGGTACAATACATTACAGTCTGGTACAGTATGCTACAGTCTGTTACAGTCTGGTACAATACATTACAGTCTGGTACAATACATTACAGTCTGGTACAGTATGCTACAGTCTGGTACAGTATGCTACAGTCTGTTACAGTCTGGTACAATACGTTACAGTCTGGTACAGTATGCTACAGTCTGTTACAGTCTGGTACAATACATTACAGTCTGGTACAATACGTTACAGTCTGGTACTGTCTGGTACAATACATTACAGTCTGGTACAATACGTTACAGTCTGGTACTGTCTGGTACAATTCGTTACAGTCTGGTACTGTCTGGTACAATTCTTTACAGTCTGGTGCAAATTCGTTACAGTCTGGTACAGTACGTTACAGTCTGGTACAATTCGTTACAGTCTGGTACAATACTTTACAGTCTGGTACAGTACGTTACAGTCTGGTACAATACGTTACAGTCTGGTACAATACGTGACAGTCTGGTACAGTACGTTACAGTCTGGTACAATTCGTTACAGTCTGGTACAATACGTTACAGTCTGGTACAGTACGTTACAGTCTGGTACAATTCGTTACAGTCTGGTACAATACGTTACAGTCTGGTACTGTCTGGTACAATACGTTACAGTCTGGTACAATACGTTACAGTCTGGTACAATTCGTTACAGTCTGGTACAATATGTTACAGTACGTTACAGTCTGGTACAGTACGTTACAGTCTGGTACAATTCGTTACAGTCTGGTACAATACTTTACAGTCTGGTACAATTCGTTACAGTCTGGTACAATACGTTACAGTCTGGTACTGTCTGGTACAATACGTTACAGTCTAGTACAATACGTTACAGTCTGGTACTGTCTGGTACAATACGTTACAGTCTGGTACTGTCTGGTACAATACGTTACAGTCTGGTACAGTACGTTACAGTCTGGTACAATACGTTACAGTCTGGTACTGTCTGGTACAATTCGTTACAGTCTGGTACTGTCTGGTACAATTCGTTACAGTCTGGTACAATACGTTACAGTCTGGTACAATACGTTACAGTCTGGTACAATACGTTACAGTACGTTACAGTCTGGTACAGTACGTTACAGTCTGGTACAATACGTTACAGTACGTATCAGTCTGGTACAATACGTTACAGTCTGTTACAATTCGTTACAGTCTGGTACAATACTTTACAGTCTGGTACAATTCGTTACAGTCTGGTACAATACGTTACAGTCTGGTACTGTCTGGTACAATACGTTACAGTCTGGTACTGTCTGGTACAATACGTTACAGTCTGGTACAGTACGTTACAGTCTGGTACAATACGTTACAGTCTGGTACTGTCTGGTACAATTCGTTACAGTCTGGTACAATACGTTACAGTCTGGTACAATACGTTACAGTCTGGTACAATACGTTACAGTCTGGTACAATTCGTTACAGTCTGGTACAATACGTTACAGTCTGGTACAATACGTTACAGTCTGGTACAGTACGTTACAGTCTGGTACAATACGTTACTGTCTGGTACAATTCGTTACAGTCTGGTACAATACGTTACTGTCTGTTACAGTCTGGTACAATACATTACAGTCTGATACAGTATGCTACAGTCTGTTACAGTCTGGTACAATACATTACAGTCTGGTACAGTATGCTACAGTCTGGTACAGTATGCTAGAGTCTGTTACAGTCTGGTACAATACATTACAGTCTGGTACAAAACATTACAGTCTGGTACAGTATGCTACAGTCTGGTACAGTATGCTACAGTCTGTTACAGTCTGGTACAATACGTTACAGTCTGGTACAGTATGCTACAGTCTGTTACAGTCTGGTACAATACATTACAGTCTGGTACAATATGTTACAGTCTGGTACTGTCTGGTACAATTCGTTACAGTCTGGTACTGTCTGGTACAATTTGTTACAGTCTGGTACAATTCGTTACAGTCTGGTACAGTACGTTACAGTCTGGTACAATTCGTTACAGTCTGGTACTGTCTGGTACAATACGTTACAGTCTGGTACTGTCTGGTACAATACGTTACAGTCTGGTACAGTACGTTACAGTCTGGTACAATACGTTACAGTCTGGTACTGTCTGGTACAATTCGTTACAGTCTGGTACAATACGTTACAGTCTGGTACAATACGTTACAGTCTGGTACAATACGTTAGAGTCTGGTACAATTCGTTACAGTCTGGTACAATACGTTACAGTCTGGTACAATACGTTACAGTCTGATACAGTACGTTACAGTCTGGTACAATACGTTACTGTCTGGTACAATTCGTTACAGTCTGGTACAATACGTTACTGTCTGTTACAGTCTGGTACAATACATTACAGTCTGATACAGTATGCTACAGTCTGTTACAGTCTGGTACAATACATTACAGTCTGGTACAGTATGCTACAGTCTGGTACAGTATGCTACAGTCTGTTACAGTCTGGTACAATACGTTACAGTCTGGTACAGTATGCTACAGTCTGTTACAGTCTGGTACAATACATTACAGTCTGGTACAATATGTTACAGTCTGGTACTGTCTGGTACAATTCGTTACAGTCTGGTACTGTCTGGTACAATTTGTTACAGTCTGGTACAATTCGTTACAGTCTGGTACAGTACGTTACAGTCTGGTACAATTCGTTACAGTCTGGTACAATACGTTACAGTCTGGTACAGTACGTTAGTCTGGTACAATTCGTTACAGTCTGGTACAATACGTTACAGTTTGGTACAATACGTTACAGTCTGGTACAATTCGTTACAGTCTGGTAC
The DNA here is from genome assembly GCF_057628025.1 of Oncorhynchus mykiss. Taxonomy (NCBI): domain Eukaryota; kingdom Metazoa; phylum Chordata; class Actinopteri; order Salmoniformes; family Salmonidae; genus Oncorhynchus; species Oncorhynchus mykiss. The sequence goes on from NC_143028.1 coordinate 74,024,857, forward strand.
AATACGTTACAGTCTGGTACAATACGTTACAGTCTGGTACAATACGTTACAGTCTGGTACAATTCGTTACAGTCTGGTACTGTCTGGTACAATACGTTACAGTATGGTACAATACGTTACAGTCTGGTACTGTCTGGTACAATACTTTAGAGTCTGGTACTGTCTGGTACAATATGTTACAGTCTGGTACAGTACGTTACAGTCTGGTACAATACATTACAGTCTGGTACTGTCTGGTACAATTCGTTACAGTCTGGTACAATACGTTACAGTATGGTACAATACGTTACAGTACGTTACATTCTGGTACAATACGTTACAGTCTGGTACAATACGTTACAGTACGTTACAGTCTGGTACAATACGTTACAGTCTGGTACAATACGTTACAGTACGTTACAATCTGGTACAATACGTTACAGTACGTTACAGTCTGGTACAATACGTTACAGTACGTTACAGTCTGGTACAATACGTTATGTACGTTACAGTCTGGTACAATACGTTAGAGTCTGGTACAATACGTTACAGTCTGGTACAATACGTTACAGTACGTTACAGTCTGGTACAATACGTTACAGTCTGGTACAATTCGTTACAGTCTGGTACAATACGTTACAGTCTGGTACTGTCTGGAACAATTCTTTACAGTCTGGTACAATACATTACAGTCTGATACAGTATGCTACAGTCTGTTACAGTCTGGTACAATACATTACAGTCTGGTACAGTATGCTACAGTCTGGTACAGTATGCTACAGTCTGTTACAGTCTGGTACAATACGTTACAGTCTGGTACAGTATGCTACAGTCTGTTACAGTCTGGTACAATACATTACAGTCTGGTACAATATGTTACAGTCTGGTACTGTCTGGTACAATTTGTTACAGTCTGGTACAATTCGTTACAGTCTGGTACAGTACGTTACAGTCTGGTACAATTCGTTACAGTCTGGTACAATACGTTACAGTCTGGTACAGTACGTTAGTCTGGTACAATTCGTTACAGTCTGGTACAATACGTTACAGTTTGGTACAATACGTTACAGTCTGGTACAATTCGTTACAGTCTGGTACAATACGTTACAGTCTGGTACAATACGTTACAGTCTGGTACAATACGTTACAGTCTGGTACAATTCGTTACAGTCTGGTACTGTCTGGTACAATACGTTACAGTATGGTACAATACGTTACAGTCTGGTACCTTCTGGTACAATACTTTAGAGTCTGGTACTGTCTGGTACAATATGTTACAGTCTGGTACAGTACGTTACAGTCTGGTACAATACATTACAGTCTGGTACTGTCTGGTACAATTCGTTACAGTCTGGTACAATACGTTACAGTATGGTACAATACGTTACAGTACGTTACATTCTGGTACAATACGTTACAGTCTGGTACAATACGTTACAGTACGTTACAGTCTGGTACAATACGTTACAGTCTGGTACAATACGTTACAGTACGTTACAATCTGGTACAATACGTTACAGTACGTTACAGTCTGGTACAATACGTTACAGTACGTTACAGTCTGGTACAATACGTTATGTACGTTACAGTCTGGTACAATACGTTAGAGTCTGGTACAATACGTTACAGTCTGGTACAATACGTTACAGTACGTTACAGTCTGGTACAATACGTTACAGTCTGGTACAATTCGTTACAGTCTGGTACAATACGTTACAGTCTGGTACTGTCTGGAACAATTCTTTACAGTCTGGTACAATACGTTACAGTCTGGTACAATACGTTACAGTGTGGTACAATACGTTACAGTACGTTACAGTCTGGTACAATACGTTACAGTACGTTACAGTCTGGTACAATACGTTACAGTACGTTACAGTCTGGTACAATACGTTACAGTACGTTACAGTCTGGTACAATACGTTACAGTACGTTACAGTCTGGTACAATACGTTACAGCACGTTACAGTCTGGTACAATACGTTACAGTCTAGTACAATACGTTACAGTCTGGTACAATACGTTACAGTCTGGTACAATACGTTACAGTACGTTACAGTCTGGTACAATACGTTACAGTCTGGTACAATTCGTTACAGTCTGGTACAATACGTTACAGTCTGGTACAATACGTTACAGTCTGGTACAATACGTTACAGTCTGGTACAGTTCGTTACAGTCTGGTACAATATGTTACAGTCTGGTACAATACGTTAGTCTGGTACAATTCGTTACAGTCTGGTACAATACGTTACAGTCTGGTACAATACGTTACAGTCTGGTACAATTCGTTACAGTCTGGTACAATACGTTACATTCTGGTACAATACGTTACAGTCTGGTACAATACGTTACAGTCTGGTACAATTCGTTACAGTCTGGTACAATTCGTTACAGTCTGGTACTGTCTGGTACAATACGTTACAGTCTGGTACAATACGTTACAGTCTGGTACTGTCTGGTACAATACGTTAGAGTCTGGTACTGTCTGGTACAATATGTTACAGTCTGGTACAGTACGTTACAGTCTGGTACAATACGTTACAGTCTGGTACTGTCTGGTACAATTCGTTACAGTCTGGTACAATACGTTACAGTCTGGTACAATACGTTACAGTCTGCTACAATACGTTACAGTACGTTACAGTCTGGTACAATACGTTACAGTCTGGTACAATACGTTACAGTACGTTACAGTCTGGTACAATACGTTACAGTCTGGTACAATACGTTACAGTACGTTACAGTCTGGTACAATACGTTACAGTACGTTACAGTCTGGTACAATACGTTACAGTACGTTACAGTCCGGTACAATACGTTACAGTACGTTACAGTCTGGTACAATACGTTACTGTACGTTACAGTCTGGTACAATACGTTACAGTCTGGTACAATACGTTACAGTCTGGTACAATACGTTACAGTACGTTACAGTCTGGTACAATACGTTACAGTCTGGTACAATTCGTTACAGTCTGGTACAATACGTTACAGTCTGGTACAATACGTTACAGTCTGGTACAATACGTTACAGTCTGGTACAGTTCGTTACAGTCTGGTACAATATGTTACAGTCTGGTACAATACGTTAGTCTGGTACAATTCGTTACAGTCTGGTACAGTTCGTTACAGTCTGGTACAATTCGTTACAGTCTGGTACAATACGTTACAGTCTGGTACAATTCGTTACAGTCTGGTACAATACGTTACAGTCTGGTACAATACGTTACAGTCTGGTACAATACGTTACAGTGTGGTACAATTCGTTACAGTCTGGTACAATTCGTTAAAGTCTGGTACAGTACGTTACAGTCTGGTACAATACGTTACAGTCTGGTACAATACGTTACAGTCTGGTACAATACGTTACTGTCTGGTACAATTCGTTACAGTCTGGTACATTTCGTTACAGTCTGGTACTGTCTGGTACAATTCGTTACAGTCTGATACTGTCTGGTACAATTCGTTACAGTCTGGTACTGTCTGGTACAATTCGTTACAGTCTGGTACAATACGTTACAGTCTGGTACAGTCTGGCATATTACGTTACGGTCTGGCACAGTCTGGTACAGTCTGGCACAGTTTGGTACAGTCTGGCAGAGTCTGGTACAGTATGCCTACTGGCTTCTACATCACATGCTGTTGTCAGATGATCACTGAGCCGTTATCCGGGAACCATGATTTGTCTGTGGCATGCCAGGGCAACTCACAACCACTCTTTACAGATTCATGTGCATGTGACTTGTGCTCTCATGCTTGCCTGCATCCTTGGGACTGTGTGGATGAGGAATGGAACGAGCATGTTTCATTGAGCAAATGTGACTGTGAATGTGCTTCTGGATGAGGAAGTGTGTGTGCGACTTTGTAGGTGTATGTGAGTGCACACGTGTGTGTGTGTGTGTACTTCCATCTGTGCGTCAATCTACAGTATGCCTGAGTCTGTGTGTGAGTTTATGGACACGTGTGTGTGAAGTATATGTGTAGGTGTTGTGTGTTTGAATGTACGTGTGTGTATGTATGCTCATTCTGCAACTGTACGTATGTGTGTGTGTGTACAGTATGTGTGTGTGTGTGTGTGTGTGTGTGTGTGTGTGTGTGTGATCGTGGGAGATGGATTAGTCTGCCTCAGTGCTTCCAGCACTGTCTTCCTGCCCTGCCTGGTCTCTACACGCAACTAGGATCCCACTTTTGCTTTCTGTTTTACAGCCATTTCCCAGGACCCATTAACTAGGAACTAGGGCCCCTTCACTCCTGCCTGATAAAAAAAAGCCAAATTAGAACAGCTGTTGTTCCAGGAAAGAAGGGATGAAATGATAGGAGTTCTAACACAACTTCATAGCTTAGACATAGCTTGCTTCCCAAACGACACCCTATTCCCTACGTAGTGCACTACTTTTGACCAGAGCCCTGGATTAGAGTAGCGCACTATATAGGGTTTAGGGTGCCATTTGGGATTCCGCCATAGTCCAGGGTGTGTGGTGTAATTTGGTCACATCAAATCCCTAGCCATGCGTCTCGCTTTGGTTGGTTGAAGTGTATGACAACAGCTTAAACATTACTGGGATGATTAAACAGTTGAAGTGTATGACACTAATGAATGGCCTCTGTGGGACTGAGGTGGCCTTTCACTTGTCATTAGCCTGTTAGTCCAGGTGGTTTGGGGACACTTGAGCCGCTCCTGGGAACTGGTTTAAGCTAGTCGTTAGCCTTGACAGTGTCCCTTGTAGAAAAACGTTGTTAAAATAGAAGGGTGGTCATTACAGTCATTATGTGACAGTAATGGCCAGAGCTGGGTCCAAATGGTATTGGTATTTTATCAATGCGTTGAGCGTTTGATTAAGCCGGCCTGGAGTGCCAAAAGGGTTGGCTTTGGTACTTTAGGTACTATCTAATTGGTTCCGGAGAACAACTAAAGTATAGTATTTGAAAGAAAAAGTATACTATTTGAACCCAGGAACAGTAATGGTGGTAGTAATAGATGTGATGTCATGGTGTTTCTGCAGGAATTGAAACAAATTGGCATATGGAAGATACACAATGTGAAGTAGTTGTAGAAAACTGTAATAATTGCATGGAGAGAGCTGAAATTAAGTGGTTACAACAGTAACGTCAGTAGACAACTACTTAGAGGCAGTGGTAAGATGGCAAACAAAGTATGGTAATTCTTCAGACATCAAAAGGGGGTTACGGTAAGTATCAGTTGTGGTAGTCCATGGTAGTCCATAAGACAATAGTATTAAGGTGGCAGGAGTACCATGGCAGAATCAATGTGCAGGAGTACCAAGGTAGTATTAATGAGACAGGAATACCTGTCATGACTTCCGCCGAAGTCGGTCCCTCTCCTTGTTTGGGCGGTGTTCGGCGGTCGACGTCACCGACCTTCTAGCCATCACTGATCCATGTTTCATTTTCCTTTGGTTTTGTCTTGTCTCTCTTTCACACCTGGTTCCAATCCCATCCATTACATGTTGTGTATTTTACCCTCTGTTTCCCCTCATGTCCTTGTCGGAGATTGTTTTGATTGTATGAGATGTGCTATTTAGTGTTGGTGTGCGACGGGTTTTGTACCCACTTTGTTATTTTGTACATTTGGGTTGTTTTGGAGTTTTGTCCGCATCTATTAAAGAACTCAGTTTATGCCAAGTTCATTCTACTGCGCCTGAATTCCCTACCACCAACACGCACCCCTTACAGTACTATGGCAGAATTAATGAGACAGGAGTACAATGATAGTATTAATGAGACAGGAGTACCATGGTAGTATTAATGAGACAGGAGTACCATGGTAGTATTAATGTGGTAGGAGCACCATGGTAGTATTTATGAGACAGGAGTACCATGGTAGTATTAATGAGACAGGAGTACCATGGTAGTATTAATGAGACAGGAGTACCATGGTAGTATTAATGAGACAGGAGTACAATGGTAGTATTAATGAGACAGGAGTACCATGGTAGTATTAATGAGACAGGAGTACCATGGTAGTATTAATGAGACAGGAGTACCACGGTAGTATTAATGAGACTGGAGTACACTGGTAGTATTAATGAGACAGGAGTACCATGGTAGTATTAATGAGACAGGAGTACCATGGCCGTATTAATGAGACAGGAGTACCATGGTAGAATCAAAGTGGCAGGAGTACCATGGTAGTATTAATGAGACAGGAGTATAATGGTAGTATTAATGAGACAGGAGTACAATGGTAGTATTAATGAGACAGGAGTACAATGGTAGTATTAATGAGACAGGAGTATAATGGTAGAATCAATGTGGCAGGAGTACAATGGTAGAATCAATGTGGCAGGAGTACAATGGTAGAATCAATGTGGTAGGAATACAATGGTATTATTAATGTGGTAGGAGTACCATGGTAGTATTAATGTGGTAGGAGTGCCATGGCAGTATTAATGTGGTAGGACAACCATGGTAGTATTAAGGTGGTAGGAGTACCATGGCAGTATTAACGAGACAGGAGTACCATGGCAGTATTAATGTGGTAGGAATACCATGGTAGTATTAATGAGACAGGAGTACCATGGTAGTATTAATGTGGTAGGAGTACCATGGTAGTATTAATGTGGTAGGAATACCATGGTAGTATTAATGAGGTAGGAGTACCATGGTAGTATTAATGAGGCAGGGGTACCATGGCAGTATTAATGAGACAGGAGTACCATGGTAGTATTAATGAGACAGGAGTACCATGGTATTATTAAGGCGGCAGGGCACAGTGTCATTTTTCCAAAGATGGAAGTCGATATATTAGTAGAAGTGGACATAAAACAGCCCTGGGTATGAGCTGTGGTTCTAGTGTAGTGTGGTAGCAGTGGTGTAAAACAGCCCTGGGTATGAGCTGTGGTTCTAGTGTAGTGTGGTAGCAGTGGTGTAAAACAGCCCTGGGTATGAGCTGTGGTTCTAGTGTAGTGTGGTAGCAGTGGTGTAAAACAGCCCTGGGTATGAGCTGTGGTCCTAGTGTAGTGTGGTAGCAGTGGTGTAAAACAGCCCTGGGTATGAGCTGTGGTTCTAGTGTAGTGTGGTAGCAGTGGTGTAAAACAGCCCTGGGTATGAGCTGTGGTTCTAGTGTAGTGTGGTAGCAGTGGTGTAAAACAGCCCTGGGTATGAGCTGTGGTCCTAGTGTAGTGTTGTAGCAGTGGTGTAAAACAGCCCTGGGTATGAGCTGTGGTTCTAGTGTAGTGTGGTAGCAGTGGTGCAAAACAGCCCTGGGTATGAGCTGTGGTTCTAGTGTAGTGTGGTAGCACTGGTGTGAAACAGCCCTGGGTATGAGCTGTGGTTCTAGTGTAGTGTGGTAGCAGTGGTGTAAAACAGCCCTGGGTATGAGCTGTGGTCCTAGTGTAGTGTTGTAGCAGTGGTGTAAAACAGCCCTGGGTATGAGCTGTGGTTCTAGTGTAGTGTGGTAGCAGTGGTGTGGTGCTATTGCAGTTTGACAAAGGAGGGTGGCGACCGAGGGGGGCGGTGGCGACCAAGGGGGAGGTTGGTGACCGATGGGGAGGGTGGCGAGCGTGGGGAAGTGAGTATTGACAACAGAAAAAAACGTCAGGTGAAAAGGAATGCAAAGTCGTGTTGCTATAGCAACTAGCCATGCACCAGAAGACAAAGCCTGGAGTCACAGGCAGGCTTCTCTTTCACGCCAGGGACCAGTCAAGGAGGCAATTCTCAATCCTCTGAAAGGCTCCCTTATGCTCACAGTCGATACATCACAGATTGAACATATTGCCCGTTTGACATGATCATTTCCTATTCTCATCAGAGGGTGTTTTAGTCATGCCTCTTGCGTGCTAAGTTCTTTTGACAATATCTCTAGAACATATTCCATTCACATTCCATGTTAGCGCTGCATGCTAACATTCCATATTTTTGAGAGGCTGTATACATGGTACTATGTGGGCATGTCGTGTCTTCATGAATAAGCCAGACACTAGCAGGAGATACCCAAAATCTAAAACTAAAAAAACGAAACCAAAAACGAACATTGTTGATAAGTCTGATGCTTCATTGCACCTGGCCAGTCAGTGTGCTTGGGTTATTTTACATCAGCCTCGGGTGATTTCTGGGACCTTGCAGAAGTCAAACATTTAGATTTAGTAACCCTGGAGGCTACATAGATGTTTGCATAACATTTTGTTTGATGCCATCTGCGTCCATACGAGTTCAGAGCAGAGCTGGAGCTAGGCGATAGTGTCGACCAAGGATGTAGCCTAGTCTCACCTTGTGTATGGTATGTGGAAAGTAAATGTGTATTTCCTGGAATGTTTGGGGATGAAAGTAGAACAGCTTATTATGTAAAAAAAATATGTTTTATTGGCATGTTTATGATATTTTTTCAAGTTCAAAACCAAAGTATTATGCGATGGCCTCATTCAGTCAGGCAATGTTTAGGCCACCCAATATACCATTTGCTTTGTTTAGGCCCCAAACACACCAAAACACAGATCATTTGGTGGTGTTTCTGTTCCACCTCGGAAACACCAGACTAGACAGCTGTCATAAGCCAACATAGCCCAGCCGTGAAGATCCTCTTCCAAAACCTCAGTTTTCACGACATCAAAAACGCTTCAGTAACCTCACAGGAGGTAAAATGTCACTCCTCTAGTGACCAAATGTAAAACTCAATGTTCCATAACCATAAACCTATATTCAGAGATAATGCAGAGATGAAACAATTCTAAAACATGCCATAATCAATGAGAGGAAAGGGCAAAGATCTAAGAAAACACGGCGGCGCTCGACCAAAGATAAATAGAAATGTCCTTATTACTGCTCTAACTGACTAAGCTGACCTGGCATAGATCTGGTTTGGGAACATCTGATGACGATGCCTTTGATGTCCCTGTGATGGCATCCTCCATCCCATGAGTCTCTCCTACTCTTCCAACACATTGTGCCTCCATATCAAAGGCTTTTTCCCCTCCCTCTGAACAGCAGTGATAATGAAATCCCACTAAAATGTTCTCCGAGCTGCAGGGATCACATCCAAGGATCGACCAAAGCTGAGGAGAAGGAGAAGAACGAGGGAACGAGGGAACGATGAGCGCCCAGGAAAGATGGGCAAGAGGAAAATTCCATAATTAGGAATTTCCTGGGAATTTCTTTGAAAAGGGCCTATTTTCTAACGACTTCGATGTGAAGTATGACCAATTTCAGGCTGGTGAAGTCTACACCCTATACCCTAGTCACCATCTAGTGAAGTCTACACCCTATACCCTAGTCACCATCTAGTGAAGTCTACACCCTATACCCTAGTCACCATCTAGTGAAGTCTACACCCTATACCCTAGTCACCATCTAGTGAAGTCTACACCCTATACCCTAGTCACCATCTAGTGAAGTCTACACCCTATACCCTAGTCACCATCTAGTGAAGTCTACACCCTATACCCTAGTCACCATCTAGTGAAGTCTACACCCTATACCCTAGTCACTGTCTAGTGAAGTCTACACCCTATACCCTAGTCACCATCTAGTGAAGTCTACGCCCTATACCCTAGTCACTGTCTAGTGAAGTCTACGCCCTATACCCTAGTCACCATCTAGTGAAGTCTACGCCCTATACCCTAGTCACTGTCCAGTGAAGTCTACACCCTATACCCTAGTCACCGTCTAGTGAATTCTACGCCCTATACCCTAGTCACTGTCTAGTGAAGTCTACACCCTATACCCTAGTCACTGTCTAGTGAAGTCTACACCCTATACCCTAGTCACTGTCCAGTGAAGTCTACACCCTATACCCTAGTCACCATCTAGTGAAGTCTACGCCCTATACCCTAGTCAGTGTCTAGTGAAGTCTACACCCTACACCCTAGTCACTGTCTAGTGAAGTCTACACCCTATACCCTAATCACTGTCTAGTGAAGTCTACACCCTATACCCTAGTCACTGTCTAGTGAAGTCTACGCCCTATACCCTAGTCAGTGTCTAGTGTAGTCTAGGTCCTATACCCTAGTCAGTGTCTAGTGTAGTCTATGTCCTATACCCTAGTCAGTGTCTAGTGTAGTCTAGGCCCTATACCCTAGTCACTGTCTAGGGAAGTCTACGCCTTATCCTCTAGTCACTGTCTAGTGTAGTCTAGGTCCTATACCCTAGTCACTGTCTAGTATAGTCTAGGTCCTATACCCTACTTAGTGTGTAGTGTAGTCTAGGCCCTATACCCTACTTAGTGTGTAGTGTAATCTAGGTCCTAGACCCTACTTAGTGTGTTGTGTAGTCTAGGCCCTAGACCCTACTTAGTGTGTAGTGTAGTCTAGGCCCTAGACCCTACTTAGTGTGTAGTGTAGCCTAGGCCCTATACCCTATTCACTGTCTAGTGTAGTCTAGGCCCTCTACCCTACTTAGTGTGTAATGTAGTCTAGGCCCTATACCCTAGTCAGTGTGTATCCAACGTGGGATTGGAGAGAAATCACAGAATAACATTTCTGTTAGACATGTCCAGGCAGCAGCAGCAGCTCGGACTTTGAAAGCCTGACCCGTTTCACCAGCGTGTTCTGTTATGTTGAACTGAAATAGTAGCAGATTGATTAACAATCTGGCAGCGCTGTGGAAAATGAGGATGAGGGGATTAGGAAGTGTTGGGGTTTTGTAATCTCCAAACCGGGAAGACGAGGTGGGAAGGGACGGATCATCAATGTGCGAGCCGAGGTCGAGGGATTACTGGACGGACGTTCAGAAGGGATCGCTTTCAGTCGGTGCAGGGTCCAATCCGACTTAACCCTTGAGACAGAGGTTAAGGTACAATAAATCACAGGCCCCTGTGAAAGTGACGGTCTCGACTGACGCATGACTCAGTCCACTCAAATCCTTCAACCCCTTTGAGAATAGAAGTGGTTACGGTGACACATTCTACGAATGGGCATTCATGTACAGTATAGATTTTTAATACAAAGTGAATCTGTTACGAATGCTTATATCAAGACTATAACTGCTGAAAATGTCAACTATATTAAGTAATACCGTATATACAGAACCTTCAGAAAGTACTCACACCCTTTGACTTATTCCACAGTTTGTTGTGTTACAGCCTGAATTTAAAATGGATTACATTTAGATTTTGTGTCACTGATCTACACACAATACCCCATAATGTCAAAGTGGAATTATGCTTTTAAATTTATTAAAAAGGAAAAGCTGAAATATCTTGAGTCAATAAGTATTGTTATGTTATGCCTCAATAAGTTCAGGAGTAAAAATGTGTTTAACATGTCACATAATAAGTTGCATGCAATAATATTGTTTAACATAATCCTTAAATGATTACCCCATCTATGTACCCACACATACAATTATCTGTAAGGTCCCTTAGTCAAGCAGTGAATTTCAAGTACAGATTCAACCACAAAGACCAGGGTTGTTTTACAATAGAGGGTAGATGGGGGGAAAAAAAGGTAGACATTGAATATCCCTTTCAGCATGGTGCAGTTATTAATTACACTTTGGATGTTGTATCAATACACGCAGTCACTACAAAGATACAAGCACCCTTCTTAACACAGTTGCCAGAGAGGAAGGAAACCACTTAGGAATTTCACCATGAGGCTAATTTTTTGTTTTTAAACAGTTACTGAGTTTAATGGCTGTGATAGGAGATAACTGAAGACTCAACAATGCTAACCTAAATGACAGAGTGAAAAGAAGGAAGCCTGTACAGAATAAAAATATTCCATAACATGCATCCCGTTTGCAATAAGGCACTAAATTAAGCAGGGGTGCAAATTTGGTTTTAGAAGTGGGGGGAACAAATTATTATTACATTCCAAACAGCCTGCCCGACCACTCAGAGGAGTCCGCATGGTCCTAAAGCACACCGTTGCCTCGTTTTGTTTCACATTCCAATGATCAAACTGGGGGGGACAAAAATGCTAATTCATAATGTTGGGGGGACATGTCCCCCCCGTCCCCAATGAAAGTTGCGCACTTGAAAGTAATACAGCAAAAGAATGTGGCAAAGATATTAACTTTTTGTCCTGAATATAAAGCGTTATGTTTGGGGCAAATCCAAAACAACACATCACTGAGTACCATTCTCAATATTTTCAAGCATGGTGGTGGCTGCATCATGTTATGGGTATGCTTGTCATTGGCAAGGACTGTGGAGTTTATTAGGATAAAAATACATGGAATAAACACAGGCAAAATCCTAGACAAAAACTTGATTCAGTCTGCTTTCCAACAGACACTGGGAGACAAATTCACCTTTCAGCAAGACTACACAAGGCCAAATTTACCAAGACAACATTGAATGGTAATTTTTTTACTTAAATTGACTTGAAAATCTATGGCAAGACTTGAAAATGGCTGTCTAGCAATGATCAACAAACAATTTGACAGAGCTTTAATTTTTTTTTAAAGAATAATGAGCAAATATTGTACAATCCAGGTGTGCAAAGCTCTTAGAGATTTACCCAGATAGACTCACAGCTGTAATCACTGCCAAAGGTGTTTCTAACATGTATTGTCTCAGGGGGTTGAATACTTATGTAATCAAGATATATTAGTGTTTTATTATCCATACTTTGACAGAGTATTTAAGATACTAACACAGTAAGTATTATCCATACAGTTAAATCATTTTTCTTCCACTTTGACATTACAGAGTATTTTGTTTAGGTCGTTGACAAAAATATGAATCCAGCTGAATCCCACTTTGTAACACAACAAAATATGGAAAAAGTAAATGCGTGTGAATAGTTTCTGAAGGCACTGTAGCTGAAAAGGCAAAGGAATCAATAATCCTGAAATCAAAACGGTCTGATTAGTCATCAACGGAATTGATTTGCATAGAAAAATGAAATAGTCGTAATAAATTAGAATAGAGCTAAAATAACAGAATTGGTTCCTAAATCCAGCCTTGTTTCGACATGTCAATAGTCCTTTTGGGTGTAACCAAATCATCTAAAGACTCTCTTTAATGTTGGTCCCATTTCTCTGTGTGGCAGTGGGGAAAATGTATTTATTTTGAGGGGCCAAATGGGAGACAAAGAGTGTGCCATGGTCCTTTGGTTCCCGGAGAAGACATTCTCACAAATGGGCTATTTCCAGAATGCTGATAGACCTTCCGTGAACAAATGGGAAATACCATTCACACTTAAGTATCGAGCAGAGACACTACGCGGATGAAAGTACTGGCTTTTCAGAGAGACGAGTAGTAACCCGGGGAGAGACGTGACAAAGCATCCGAGGGCCGTCTGCATTTCATACTGTTTCCCACGGCATTAAAATTTGACTGGATGATTCTATTTACATTTCTATCGCCACTTCACTGTGTTTAAAGTGCTGGTCTGGCTTTTGAAATACATGTTATTGAATTAGTGAAATAGGGGAGCTGGTGTTGCTGTCTGAACTATGCTGTGGTCCTGCACAGCATCAAGATTCTCAATTATACAGCTACATGTACTGTAGCAGAAACCAGAGGCCTTGCAACGAAACGGCTTATATTGGCTTCTGTTGCTATGGTTTGAAGCTGAACGTCTGTGTGTGTGTGTGTGTGTGTGTGTGTGTGTGTGTTTGTGTGTGTCTTTGATAAGGCCAGGCAGTAATCACAGAGGTTATCTGCCAATACGAGTGTTATCACTCATCCTCCCACTCTGCAGCCCTGGCTCTACTATCCCTTAGACAAAATCAAATAGAAGATATCATCACTGTGACGAACATTGACCTATTCACATGGGACAGATTTGATTCTATGAAACTGAGGCAAAGCTGCTGGGGAAAGAATGACCAAATCTCCCCTTACTGGGTATAAATGACTATTTTCCTCAACAACTCTGATAGCTCTGTCATTGAAATGGTGAAATTATAGCCTCGCTCTTTGTGTCACAGCCACAATACCCCTAATCTAGTATAATGCTCATGAACATTTCAGTGTTTCCCTCTTACGATTATGGATAAAATCAGAACATCAGCCATGGTTATTTTTTCAAATACTAATTCTATTCAAAGTTTTATTCAAAGGTAAACAACACAGTCCATATATGACTGTATAGCGCAGCAATGACAAATCCTAATAGGTTTATGTTCAACTGAAAGATGTGTGAAAAAACTGGCAGTGTTATAACCATTTATTAGCTTTTTTTATACAGGAAATGTAGGAGTCTTTACCAGAAAGCGCAGGAGTCTTTACCAGAAAGTGCAGGAGTCTTTACCAGAAAGCAGCACAAACTGCTAAAGTTTCAATGCAGGTCAATAATCTGCTAAGGTTTCAATACAGGTAACAAGGTAATGAAGTTGACCACACTGAGATTCTTAGAAAGGGACCATTTTATCTGTGCTTAATTTCTAAAGTGCTGTTTTCTATAAATGCTGGAAACACCAAAATACCCTATAATTTCCCCTCCAAGTGTCTTGAGGGGTGGAAGAGCTTAAGGTTGCATCCCAAATGGCACCCCACCCCATCAGTAGGTCCCCCACCCCATCAGTAGGCACCCCACCCCATCAGTAGGCACCCCACCCCATCAGTAGGCATTCCTTACATCAGTAGGCATTCCTTACATAAGTAGGCATTCCTTACAACAGTAGGCATTCCTTACATCAGTAGGCATTTCTTAAATCAGTAGGCATTCCTTACATCAGTAGGCATTCCTTACAACAGTAGGCATTTCTTAAATCAGTAGGCATTCCTTACAACAGTAGGCATTCCTTACATCAGTAGGCATTCCTTACATCAGTAGGCATTCCTAGTCGATCACCAAACATTTCTGTAGAAAAGCCAACGATAAAGGTGCGCTCCTTTTTAAAATGTTTTATTGTGTTGTGCTGTTGGAGGTAGGTGCACTTGATTTGTAAGGCCTGCACACCAGATAAGCTAAGTGTTCCCATTTTGAACCATTTCATTTGTCTGAATAGACAAATCGGGAGATCTGTGGCTTTAATCATGTGTGCCTTCTGCGCATGCCAATCGGATAGCTCAAATCACTGTGCCAACCAAGCTTGTACGACCCTAGTCACAGCAAAGTTTGATAGTAGTCTAATAGTCTACATAAGATTTAATAACTTGTAAAACCATGACCACAGTCTGTCAAAGAATACAGCAAAGATCTGCAGTTTATATGCGTGAGTTTATGTCTAAGTTACTATTCAGAACTGTCAACACTTTTTATTCAACACTTTAACAAAACGCTCTTCTTCGCACTTCCGCTCGCAATGAATAAGTGGCCAATTGTATTGATACTGATAAATAGCTACATGGACTTTCTGAGTTAATCTTGTATCTTTATTGACCTTTAATTTACATTTTTGCACTGTCTCTATGCCCTACTCACTCACAGGGCCCTACACAAACCCACACGACGCTGGGCCAATTGTGTGCCGCCCTATGAGACTCCCGATCACGAGCTGGTTGTGATACAGCCCGGGATCGAACCAGGGTACTGTAGTGATGCCTCTCGCACTGTGATGCAGTGCCTTAGACCACTGCGCCACTCAGGAGCTCATAATATGCAAATACATTTATACTGACTCTACACACACCCACTCACATACAAGCTGCTGCTACTCTGTTTATCTTATATCCTGATGCCTAGTCACTTTACCCCTATACATACAGTGGGGCAAAAAAGTATTTAGTCAGCCACCAATTGTGCAAATTCTCCCACTTAAAAAGATGAGAGAGGCCTGTAATTTTCATCATAGGTACACTTCAACTATGACAGACAAAATGAGAAGTATCCCTGCACATTGTTAATATGGTATTGGAACTGACCCTGTATATAGTCACCATACCCCTATACATATCTACCTCCATCACTCCAGTATCCCTGCCACCTTACCCCTATACATATCTACCTCCATCACTCCAGTATCCCTGTCACCTTACCCCTATACATACAGTGCCTTGCGAAAGTATTCGGCCCCCTTGAACTTTGCGACCTTTTGCCACATTTCAGGCTTCTAACATAAAGATATAAAACTGTATTTTTTTGTGAAGAATCAACAACAAGTGGGACACAATCATGAAGTGGAACGACATTTATTGGATATTTCAAACTTTTTTAACAAATCAAAAACTGAAGAATTGGGCGTGCAAAATTATTCAGCCCCCTTAAGTTAATACTTTGTAGCGCCACCTTTTGCTGCGATTACAGCTGTAAGTCTCTATCAGTTTTGCACATCGAGAGACTGACATTTTTTCCCATTCCTCCTTGCAAAACAGCTCGAGCTCAGTGAGGTTGGATGGAGAGCATTTGTGAACAGCAGTTTTCAGTTTTCAGACTGATTGTTGTCCTATGGACAGAGTCTCCCACCTCAGCTGTAGATCTCTGCAGTTCATCCAGAGTGATCATGGGCCTCTTGGCTGCATCTCTGATCAGTCTTCTCCTTGTATGAGCTGAAAGTTTAGAGGGACGGCCAGGTCTTGGTAGATTTGCAGTGGTCTGATACTCCTTCCATTTCAATATTATCGCTTGCACAGTGCTCCTTGGGATGTTTAAAGCTTGGGAAATCTTTTTGTATCCAAATCCGGCTTTAAACTTCTTCACAACAGTATCTTGGACCTGCCTGGTGTGTTCCTTGTTCTTCATGATGCTCTCTGCGCTTTTAACGGACCTCTGAGACTATCACAGTGCAGGTGCATTTATACGGAGACTTGATTACACACAGGTGGATTGTATTTATCATCATTAGTCATTTAGGTCAACATTGGATCATTCAGAGATCCTCACTGAACTTCTGGAGAGAGTTTGCTGCACTGAAAGTAAAGGGGCTGAATAATTTTGCACGCCCAATTTTTCAGTTTTTGATTTGTTAAAAAAGTTTGAAATATCCAATAAATGTCGTTCCACTTCATGATTGTGTCCCACTTGTTGTTGATTCTTCACAAAAAAATACAGTTTTATATCTTTATGTTTGAAGCCTGAAATGTGGCAAAAGGTCGCAAAGTTCAAGGGGGCCGAATACTTTCGCAAGGCACTGTATCTACCTCCATCACTCCAGTATCCCTGTCACCTTACCCCTATACATATCTACCTCCATCACTCCAGTATCCCTGTCACCTTACCCCTATACACATCTACCTCCATCACTCCAGTATCCCTGTACACTGTACTTGTGCATGTGACATTAAAACATGAAACTTGACATTTGAACCATTAAAAGGTTCCTCAACTAACCAAAGGTGCAAATATGAACCATTGAATAGCAATGGTTCCTTGAGGAACTCCATGGTTCCTCAAGTCATCACTAATTCTAAGAGTTTACGGAGCCTCATCCTGGTGAATTCTGTAGGATAGTGTGTTGAGGACCCTCATAAACCCTCCAACAAACATTGCTCATGGTTCATTTCACTGTACTTGTGCATGTGACATTAAAACTTGACCTTGAACTAATACAGCCTGTCGTGTCGATTTTTTATATCAAGGAATATTTAACTTTCTCTGGTCATAGGAACAACATGAATTTGTGCCTGAGGTAGATCTGGTGAGACTCAAGTTTTATCGGAGGAAAGGAAGGAGAGCGGAGGGACCGTGAGAGTCCGACCCTCTGCTGCTCTCTCCCTCCCTCCACTGAGACTAATGCCATGTTCAAGACAGCTGGGAACTCAGAAATATCTGCCTTCCGACTTCAGTGCATTCAAGACAACTGGGAACTCTGAAAAAAATCAAGATCTGACTGGGAAAAATCGTTTTGAACGGTCATCCAACTCGGAATTCCAAGTCGGAAACAGGCATCTTTCTAGAGCTCCGACTTTCCGACCTGAACATCACTGGCATCATTATTTGATCTCGATTTTTTCCAGAGTTCCCAGTTGTCTTGAAAGCACCATCATGAGATGCAGGTACCATCAGTCCAGTAAAAAAAAAAAAAAACTTTTATTTCAATTAATGCTCCGCAGTGCCTCACAAGTGATACACCAACTGATCTATTTTGTCATCAAAGCTTGAGGTTTGAAATATAATATGGTCTGTGAATAACAATATTGGCGGGACAGGCATATAGCCAATATGATGTGATAATGTACTAGGTGTACTGCACAAACCTCATTCCTACAGAAGTGGTTTTATTAGGTTCATGTCTCTGAGCGGTTGATCTCGGCTTGGGTTTTTGACTGCGAAAATGATCTTGACTCTGAAATGGCTGGTGACCACTGCCTTACATAGTTCACCATGTTTTTTCTCTCCAGACCCCCGTGGGCAGTATACTGCACTATGAAGGGAAATGGGTTTCATTTGGTACGCAGGCTGGGAGATAGTCACGGCCGCTACTCTGTCACAGTTGCTGCCATCCTACCGCTCTAACCTAAATTACAAATGGACCATTAAGCTTTATTGTGGGAAATCACACAAATGGGTAGATGTATGTCCGAAGACAAGCTTTTATGAAATGGATACATCTGGAACACAGATTGTGGCAAAGAAATGAGAGCTGGAGTGTCCAAAATCCATATCAACCTGACCAGCGATTACTTCCCTGTCATTCTAACACAATTCCTATGGACATTTGGACCTCGGATATGATTGCAAATGCAAAATGTTGCCAACTGCATTAATAATGTACACTGAACAAAAATATAAACACAACATGCTTAATGTAATTTAAAATCCCTGGCATTTTCCATATGCACAAGAAGCTTATTTCGCTCATATTCTGTGCACAAATTTGTTTACATCCCTGTTAGTGAGCAATTCTCCTTTGCCAATATAATCCATCCACCTGACAGGTGTGGCATATCAAGAAGCTGATTAAAGAGCATGATCGTTACACAGGTGCACCTCGTGCTGAGGAAAATAAAAAGGCCACTTTAAATGTGCAGTTTTGTCACACAACACAATGCCACAGATGTCTCAAGTTTTAATGAGGCGTGCAATTGGCATGCTGACTGCAGGAATGTCCACCAGAGGTGTTGCCTGACCATAAGCTGCCTCCAATGTCGTTTTAGAGAATTTGAAGGTACTTCCAACCGGCCTCACAACCGCAATCTATGTGTAACCACGCCAGCCCAGGACCTCCACATCTGGTTTCTTCACCTGCGGGATTGTCTGAGGGGGGGGGGGGGGGGGGGGGGGTGCGGGGTGGTACTCATTCTGATTGGCTGGGCCTGGCTACTCAGTGGGTGGTCCTGGCTGCCAAGTGGGTGGGCCTATGTGCTCCAAGGCCCACCCATGACTGCGCCACTGCCCAGTCATGTGAAATCCATAGATTAGGGACTAATGAATTTATTTCAATTGACTGATTTCCTTATATGAACTGTAACTCAGTCAAATCTTTGAAATTATTGCATGTTGCATTTATATTTTTGTTCAGAATATTTAATCAAGTACGATTGGATTCATGTGTAAATGTTTAACTTTGAATATGATAAAAGTGTATTTGATCACAGTCATTGTCTCACACTCGAGTTTAGTGTCACTTACTTGAGCTTTCCTTCCACTTGACCTGTGGGGACACAATTACGCATTCAGCAACTGTGGCAACAGCGACTTGTGGTTGGTTTTTGTTGGTAAGCAAAGCAGGTACATCATGTGCAGTTCTATACAACAGTAATCTCTCTTTCATTTGGCCATCGACTGGATCAATACCTCCTCTTAGGGTCATTTTCCCAAAATCACATGGTTTTCCAGAAATACCAGTTGGAGGATTTCCTGATAGTTCCCTCCTGATTACGTCAATCTTACAGCCAGGATGTCTGGACAACAAGAGACTTTGGAGAAAGTAGCAGAATTTATTTTACCATTGCGACATAGCATAGGACTTCACACAGCCCTAACACTCACCTCCCAAAAATGCACAACCGACGTGGCTCTGCGTATGTGACTCCTCCTCAACTGAATGTATTCTAGATCGTGGCTCTGCGTATGTGACTCCTCCTCAACTGAATGTATTCTAGATCGTGGCTCTGCGTATGTGACTCCTACTCAACTGAATGTATTCTAGATCGTGGCTCTGCGTATGTGACTCCTACTCAACTGAATGTATTCTAGATCGTGGCTCTGTGTAACATGACTGACTCCTACTCAACTGAATGTATTCTAGATCGTGGCTCTGTGTAACATGACTGACTCCTCCTCAACTGAATGTATTCTAGATCGTGGCTCTGTTAAACATGACTGACTCCTAATCAACTGAATGTATTCTAGATCGTGGCTCTGTTAAACATGACTGACTCCTAATCAACTGAATGTATTCTAGATCGTGGCTCTGTTAAACATGACTGACTCCTAATCAACTGAATGTATTCTAGATCGTGGCTCTGTGTAACATGACTGACTCCTAATCAACTGAATGTATTCTAGATCGTGGCTCTGTTAAACATGACTGACTCCTAATCAACTGAATGTATTCTAGATCGTGGCTCTGTGTAACATGACTGACTCCTACTCAACTGAATGTATTCTAGATCGTGGCTCTGTGTAACATGACTGACTCCTACTCAACTGAATGTATTCTAGATCGTGGCTCTGTGTAACATGACTGACTCCTACTCAACTGAATGTATTCTAGATCGTGGCTCTGTGTAACATGACTGACTCCTACTCAACTGAATGTATTCTAGATCGTGGCTCTGTGTAACATGACTGACTCCTCCTCAACTGAATGTATTCTAGATCGTGGCTCTGTGTAACATGACTGACTCCTACTCAACTGAATGTATTCTAGATCGTGGCTCTGCGTATGTGACTCCTACTCAACTGAATGTATTCTAGATCGTGGCTCTGCGTATGTGACTCCTACTCAACTGAATGTATTCTAGATCGTGGCTCTGTGTAACATGACTGACTCCTACTCAACTGAATGTATTCTAGATCGTGGCTCTGTGTAACATAACTGACTCCTACTCAACTGAATGTTGGAACCGCGCTGAGAATTCGAAAAGTATGAAAGCCAACGGTCCAATATTCTAATACGTGGCTGTGCGGATGCAGACTCAATGTGGACTCTGATAAGCACCTATGGATGACAAAGCGTCCATGAGTATAGTTTGTGCACATAAATCTATATGTCTGAAACGTTCTCAACCTATTTCAATCTGTCCATTATTCTTTTATCCATCTATTCATCTTATGTCTGTCCATCCATCCATCCATCCATCCATAATTTCTACCTTTTGTCACACAGGAGTACAGAGCATTGAGGTAAAAAAGAACTGGAGACAGCGTCCAAGATGGCCGACCGTTGTTTTCAACTTAATCTACTCACGTTCACATACGCCGTTTCGTGGTGGTTGTTAATTAAATGTTAATATCTTCGGATGTGATGGAAAAACAAAATCAGCCTAGAATACAATTACATGAATAATTCAATTGATATCATTTTTGCACAATGTTGACAACGAAATTCGTCTTTTGACTAATTTTCCAATTGGACTTCTCTGGGAATGGAATTTTCTCGGGCTCGAAATCAGGTAAACTGCAATAACGAAAGTGTCCTCTTAGCACAGTGGAAAGCGTGCTTCTAGAACGGAACCCTGGGGCCTTGGTATAGACACTATTGAGTTAGCTTTAGCCCAATTCAGTCTCCTTAGCCACATTCCAGCTACCTCTAGTCTGTGTGTGCTCGAGAGAGAGAGGCTTGGCATTGATGCAGGCTACCGGGATTGATCCCCGCTCGCGGGCCTCCCTCCCAAGCCCAATTACAACACTGTGCTTTTGATTCCCCTCCAAGGCTCAATTTTGGGCGATTCAAACATCCACCACCGACCCACCTTTCATTCCTCTGCTCACCCATCCTCACCAACTAAAGCACTTTCTTAAATGTTTAGATGCGGCAATCCCAGAATCTCGGGGTCCACAACAGAGGGATCCTCCCACACAGGCTGAGTCATGTGCTTGGGTTCTCTGGGCTGTAACCGCTCCTTCCCGATCCCAAGCGAGTTCACATATTGCTTACTTCAATACAGGGTTTCCGGTGAGGAGGCATGTCTATGACTCATATTCATTTTGGTCTGTTATATAAAAAAAGACCTGGCTGCATGTCCATAAGCACGCCGACTCCAGTATGAAAGGAGAAACAAACACTCAAGCAATTAACTGCAGAAGGAAAGAAATCCTCTGTCAAAAAAAGTGCTTATACTCAAGGTTAGCCCTCTCATGACATGCCGGGTGTTTAGATCCTATGGAACACTTCCCACAGCATGGACTGTAACCATGGCAATGCACATGACCTTCTGGCTGTTTTCCTCTGTGGAGAAAGAGAAAACAGCTTTAGGAGGACGAGGCAGGCGGCAGGGTGGTTCTGTTATTCCATTGGCAATGGAGTGTGGATGTCGGTGTTATTTTTGGAGTTTGTTGTTTTGGAGTGGGGCTGAAATGGCTGAAATAGGCTCTCAGGCTTACATGAATAACAGTTGAAGATTAGTCTGGCTCTGAACAAAATGTCCATTCTGGGTCTAGCGGTTGCTCTGGTTGAAACCGTGGACAGCTGACTAAATGACCGACAACTGAACCTTGTGGAGTACAGTATGTTCATTCAAACCTATGTTGATGTCTACTTATCTAGAAATATATTTATTTACTGTAATTAGATTGCGATGATTAAATGGATAACTTTATTCGGTCTGGTTACAATACATGAATCACAATAGCATAATTGAGAGTTTGCTTTCAACATCAACATCTGTAACTGTCTACATAGAAGCATATGGCCTCTAATGTCATTGATATCAAGACATATTTGTTTGATACCTCAGTCACTGATGACACAATGATGACTGCATATCATAGATAAAAAAATAAAAAGGGAGAACTTTAACAAAGCAACCGGAGGAGAGGACAGATACATGCAGATGCTGCTTAATCAGTGTAGCTATAGCTTCTCCGCAGATGTTTAAAAGCCTTAGAGGACATCTGCATAATGCATAACGGGCTTAGTGCACTGTGTTGTGTCTGTCAGAAGACGTACAGTATTTTACCAACCTGCATGAATGAGACTGGGCGGTCAGATCAAGAGGTTGGGAGGATCGTTTGAATATATAAACTAGCTAGATCCTGACTTCCACTTAAGTCAAATTTGAACTTAGTCTCACATTGACGTCAATGCGTTAGTATGAGAAAATTTGACCTAAGTGGAAGTTATTATTTGCCTTACTGCACCATAGTATGATAACTTGTCTTCGTGTTGACTAATGATCAATCCTGATCATTAATCCAAATGTATTCTTGTCATTACTGTTGATTGGAACTAAGAATTAAGGAGAAGTGAGATATGCAAAGGAATTTCTCAATTTCAGGGAATGTTTTCTGGCAAAGGGGAGAGGAGAGTTGATCTGATCAGTTGGCTTGAGCTTTTTGGGGGTTAAATCCATCATGTTGCTCTCTTTCTCCATCTCCCCCCCTCTCTCTATCTCTCTTTCTCTCCATAAAACCAGCCATCTATTTCTCTCTAAAAACAATCCATCCATTTCACCACTTAAACCTCTCAAAGCCTACGGGATTCAATTCCTCCATCGGCTGCACATGCCTCAGGGTGCTGGTACCATGAAATTACAATCCAACCGGCTTAACTTCAACAAAATAAATGTTTTCGTTCATCAAGTGCCTTTGTTCCCAATGTTCTCGAACAAAATGATAGGCCACATTCCACATTATTTCCCAGGCTGCACCGTGATCAAATACCTGCATGGTGAAATCCCAAATGACAACGTTGAAGTTTCACAAAGTAGAGGTTTTCTCTTACATAACTCTTTACTAAAACCAATACTCATTTTCCTAATGTCAGGGGAATTGGGTTGACAATTAAGTCAGTGGTAAAAGCGATGGTCAGTGAGGGACTGCTTTGTGTGTATGCACAACAATGTGTGTGTGTTTGTGTGTGTTTGTTAGATGGACTGGTTACGGTGGAGATTTTCATTAGTGCTGCATGAGTCAACAGCCTTTTCAGAGAGCTGCCCCATCGTCACTAATTACACACTCCTGCATTTGGAGTTTTAATTGGGAAACTGATCTATGCATAACGTCCTTTTCTATCAGGATCCCAACCGGTGTGGGTTGCATAATTAACCAAAACTAGCGTTTATCTGTCACATCTTTATGTTTCTGCAATTGTTGGCATATTTCATTATTACTTTTGTTCAAATTAATAACGTTTTATGTGCTCTGATTTATGAGCCGCTTGTATTCCTGCAATTGGGACTTTGATAAAGTAATGACTCTCAGGGAATTATGGGTATTGTTAGAGCTTTGGATCTGTGGTGCTGACGCTAACAACGATAGAGGTGACATCACCGACAAGGCAATAACGGACAGAGTGCTGACTCGCGTTGTGCCTAATCACATCCACTGAATCAGACACTGTTTTTGAGTGCCGCAGAATCAGTCATAATCACATCCACTGAATCAGACACTGTTTTTGAGCACAGTTCAGGTGATTGTGTGTGTGTTTATTGCACTGTAAACACGTTTGTCTATGTGAACATGCATTTGTTTGTGTATATAGTAAAATATGTGTGTGTGTGTGTGTGTGTGTGTGTGTGTGTGTGTGTGTGTGTGACACCAGTACCGTACATCTACCTCCTCGCCATGACAACAAGTGTCTGCGATTCTGTCACGGCCACCAATCTCTCTCTCTAACCATGCATTTCTGCTGCTGTTCTCCTACTAGTCACCAGACACATTGATTACAATTCATAAAAGAACTCCATGCCTGGGAGAAAGCTTGGGGCCTTCTTACAGTATTATGCAGTCAGCCATAACTAAAATATAGATCATTAACGGTCATTAAAGGTCCTTGAAGGGCATATTTGGAGAGGTTGAAAAGGAGTCTGGACGGATGGATGAGGTTTGTCCGAGGCTGCTTACCAAACAATACCCTATTCCCTAGTGCACTACAGGGCCCATAGGGCTCTGGTCAAAAGTAGTGCATTATATCGGGAATAGGGTTTTCATTTGGGATGAAGAGTGCTAGGAGAGTGTTAATCCCTCTGTCAGAAAGCCCCCAGACAGAGTGCTGAGAGAGTGCTAAACCCTCTGTCAGAAAGCCCCCAGACAGAGTGCTGAGAGAGTGTTAAACCCTCTGTCAGAAAGCCCCAAGACAGAGTGCTGAGAGAGTGCTAAACCCTCTGTCAGAAAGCCCCCAGACAGAGTGCTGAGAGAGTGTTAAACCCTCTGTCAGAAAGCCCCCAGACAGAGTGCTGAGAGAGTGTTAAAGCCTCTGTCAGAAAGCCCCCAGACAGAGTGCTGAGAGAGTGTTAAACCCTCTGTCAGAAAGCCCCCAGACAGAGTGCTGAGAGAGTGTTAAACCCTCTGTCAGAAAGCCCCCAGACAGAGTGCTGAGAGAGTGTTAAACCCTCTGTCAGAAAGCCCCCAGACAGAGTGCTGAGAGAGTGTTAAACCCTCTGTCAGAAAGCCCCCAGACAGAGTGCTGAGAGAGTGTTAAACCCTCTGTCAGAAAGCCCCCAGTGTTAAAGCCCCCAGTGTTAAACCCTCTGTCAGAAAGCCCCCAGACAGAGTGCTGAGAGAGAGTGTTAAACCCTCTGTCAGAAAGCCCCAAGACAAAATCTACTTTCTTGAAGGGTGAGCTTTTCAATGATGTCTCATTCTCCTTACAGAGGCATCATGGGGAGGAAAACAAGATACTTTCTCAACAACAAAAAACACGGGAACAAGAGCGGACATGTTCACTGCACCTTTCACACTGCACTTGATGAGAGTGGACAGCTACATTTGATGCAGCAACATCCCCCCCCCCCCCCCCCCCCCATTTCACATTGACAAAAACAGCTTCCTCTAGCACTTCAAGCGCTACAGTCAAAGCCTCTGGATGCAAAAGAAAATAGAGCAAACAAACTTACGGCTCGCTTGTTATTATATTCTTCATTAGAAAATAACTAATTCTGCAAAATACTGAACAAAGCAGTGGTGGATGTAAAACTACAGCTCGTGAATTTGCAAATGATCGATGTAAAATAGCATTTTATAATTGTTTTCTCTCCGGGCAAGATCTTTCTTGCATTTCATCTTGCGTGAATACGCGATGGACGAAGGAAATCTCCTAGTACGGTAGAAAGCATCTCCACAGCCTAGTGATGTCCTCTGCTTCCTGTAAATACGACCAGAGGCTGATTTCAGCACCATGGACAGCAGCACAGCAGCCCACAACATTACAGAGGCTGATTTCAGCTCCATGGACAGCAGCACAGCAGCCCACAACATTACAGAGGCTGATTTCAGCACCATGGACAGCAACACAGCAGCCCACAACATTACAGAGGCTGATTTCAGCTCCATGGACAGCAGCACAGCAGCCCACAACATTACAGAGGCTGATTTCAGCTCCATGGACAGCAACGCAGCAGCCCACAACATTACAGAGGCTGATTTCAGCTCCATGGACAGCAACACAGCAGCCCACAACATTACAGAGGCTGATTTCAGCTCCATGGACAGCAGCACAGCAGCCCACAACATTACAGAGGCTGATTTCAGCTCCATGGACAGCAACGCAGCAGCCCACAACATTACAGAGGCTGATTTCAGCTCCATGGACTTCACCACAGGAGCCCATGACACGAGAGAGGCTGATTTCAGCACCACAGACAGCACCACATCAGTCCATTAGAGAGGCTCGCTTTAGCACCACGGAGAGCACCACAGTGACATTTCCCACTATAAAAACCTCTAACTTATCTGCCCTCCACAGCAGTAGTGGTGACTACACAGAGTAATTCAAGGTTCGCTGCACACTGACTCCTGTATGAACAGGATGCATGTAGAAGCCTCTGGCTAAATGGAATGTGTGCAGCTATTCTGAGATCAGTGGAGCTTTTCTATCTGCTGCTATGGGGGCGGAGAGGCGGGTGGGGAGGGAAGGATGGGGGGGAGGGAAGGATGGGTGGAGGGGGGTGGGGAGGGAAGGGGAGGGAGAGAAGGCACATCCAACACAGAGCAGGAGTTATCACTATGTATCTCCACACAGCCAAGTGCATATCTATGACATCTATGTGTTAACCTGGATAAAATCAGATGTGTTTCCCTGGATAAAATGAGACATCTCTGTGTTTCCCTGGATAAAATGAGACATCTATGTGTTTCCCTGGATAAAATGAGACATCTACGTGTTTCCCTGGATAAAATGAGACATATCTGTGTTTCCCTGGATAAAATGAGACATCCATATGCTTCCCTGGATAAAATGAGACATATATGTGTTTCCCTGGATAAAATGAGACATCTATGTGTTTCCCTGGATAAAATGAGACATCCATATGCTTCCCTGGATAAAATGAGACATCTATGTGTTTCCCTGGATAAAATGAGACATCCATATGCTTCCCTGGATAAAATGAGACATCTATGTGTTTCCCTGGATAAAATGAGACATCTGTGTGTTTCCCTGGCTAAAGGAGACATCTAAACTCAGCAAAAAAAGAAATGTCCTCTCACTGTCAACTGCGTTTATTTTCAAATTTAACATGTATAAATATTTGTATGAACATAACAAGATTCAACAACTGAGACACAAACTGAGCAAGTTCCACAGACATGTGACTAACAGAAATGTAATAATGTGTCCCTGAACAAAGGGGGGGGGGGGGGGGGGGGGTCAAAAGTAATAGTCAGTATCTGGTGTGGCCACCAGTTGCATTAAGTACTGCAGTGCATCTCCTCCTCATGGACTGCACCAGATTTGCCCGTTCTTGCTGTGAGATGTTACCCTACTCTTCCACCAAGGCACCTGCAAGTTCCCGGGCATTTCTGGGGGGGAATGGCCCTAGCCCTAACCCTCCGATCCAACAGGTGCCAGACGTGCTCAATGGGATTGAGATCCGGGCTCTTCGCTGGCCATGGCAGAACACTGACATACTTGTCTTGCAGGAAATCATGCACAGAACGAGCAGTATGGCTGGTGGCATTGCCATGCTGGAGGGTCATGTCAGGATGAGCCTGCAGGAAGGGTACCACATGAGGGAGGAGGATGTCTTCCCTGTAATGCACAGCATTGAGATTGCCTGCAATGACAACAAGCTCTAATGGCACGTTGTGTTAGCTAATCCAAGTTTATCATTTTAAAAAACAGACACCTCACAAGTCCTCAACTGGCAGCTTAATTAAATAGTGGACGCAAAACACCAGTCTCAACGTCAACAGTGAAGAGGCGACTCCGGGATGCTGGCCTTCTAGGCAGAGTTCCTCTGTCCAGTGTCTGTGTTATTTTGCCCATCTTAATCTTTTCTTTTTATTGGCCAGTCTGAGATGTGGCTTTTTCTTTGCAACTCTGCCTAGAAGGCCTGCATCCCAGAGTCGCCTCTTCACTGTTGACGTTGAGACTGGTGTTTTGCGGTTACTATTTAATGAAGCTGCCAGTTGAGGACTTGTCTGTTTCTCAAACTAGACATTCTAATGTACTTGTCCTCTTGCTCAGTTGTGCGCCGGGGCCTCCCACTCCTCTTTCTATTCTGGTTAAAGCCAGTTTGCACTGTTCTGTGAAGGGAGTAGTACACAGCGTTGTACGAGATCTTCAGTTTCTTGGCAATTTCTCGCATGGAATAGCCTTGATTTCTCAGAACAAGAATAGACTGACAAGTTTCAGAATAAAGGTCTTTGTTTCTGGCCATTTTGAGCCTGTAATCGTACCCACAAATGCTGATGCTCCAGATACTAAACTAGTCTAAAGAAGGCCAGTTTTTTTATTTTTATTTTATTTATAATGATAAACTTGGATTAGATAACACAACATGCCATTGGAACACAGGAGTGATGGTTGCTGATAATGGGCCCCTGTACGCCTATGTAGACATTCCATTAAAAATCTGCCATTTCCAGCTACAATAGTCATTTACAACATTAATATCTACACTGTATTTATTATCAATTTGATGTCATTTCTAAGTGACCCCTAACTTTTGAACGGTAGTGTATGTTTCCCTGGATAAAATAAATAGACATACACACACTTGCTCATACACACGCAAGCACACATGCACGTGCACATGCACGCGCGCACACACACAAACAAGCAAGCAACAGCGCTCGAGTAATCAGATTAGCTTGACAGAGCGTTGTGTCGTTAGGCGGGTTTATCTTGCACTCGACAACCTGCCCTTGATGAGGAGTTTAAACGGGTCGTGCTCCCCTTCAATCACCACAGTCTTTTGCCATGCCCAGTCATAATTCTCCCCAAAAGATGCCCGCATTAAGTTAATTATTCATGTTCCGAGCCGCCACAGTCTATTTTTATCACAAAACCCTCACAGGTATACAAGCTCCGAGCGGCGGCACAGTGACTGTTTTCAAATCTGAAACTTGGGGCTCCAGTGCATCCCTTGGAGCCCTGGTCAACACAACCCTGTTCAACACATTCCCTGTTCAACACAACCCTGGTCAATACAATTCCTGGACAACACAATTCCTGGACAACACAATCCCTGTTCAACACAACACTGTTACAACCCTGTTCAACACAACCCTGTTCAACACAACCCTGTTCAACACAACACTGTTCAACACAACCCTGTTCAACACAACACTGTTCAACACAACCCTGTTCAACACAACCCTGTTCAACACAACCCTGTTCAACACAACACTGTTCAACACAACCCTGTTCAACACAACACTGTTCAACACAACCCTGTTCAACACAACACTGTTCAACACAACCCTGTTCAACACAACCCTGTTCAACACAACACTGTTCAACACAACCCTGTTCAACACAACACTGTTCAACACAACCCTGTTCAACATAACCCTGTTCAACACAACCCTGTTCAACACAACCCTGTTCAACACAACACTGTTCAACACAACACTGTTCAACACAACCCTGTTCAACACAACACTGTTCAACACAACCCTGTTCAACACAACACTGTTCAACACAACCCTGTTCAACACAACACTGTTCAACACAACCCTGTTCAACACAACACTGTTCAACACAACCCTGTTCAACACAACCCTGTTCAACACAACCCTGTTCAACACAACACTGTTCAACACAACACTGTTCAACACAACACTGTTCAACACAACACTGTTCAACACAACCCTGTTCAACACAACCCTGTTCAACACAACACTGTTCAACATAACCCTGTTCAACACAACACTGTTCAACACAACCCTGTTCAACACAACACTGTTCAACACAACCCTGTTCAACACAACCCTGTTCAACACAACACTGTTCAACACAACCCTGTTCAACACAACCCTGTTCAACACAACCCTGTTCAACACAACCCTGTTCAACACAACACTGTTCAACACAACACTGTTCAACACAACCCTGTTCAACACAACACTGTTCAACACAACCCTGTTCAACACAACACTGTTCAACACAACCCTGTTCAACACAACACTGTTCAACACAACACTGTTCAACACAACCCTGTTCAACACAACCCTGTTCAACACAACACTGTTCAACACAACACTGTTCAACACAACACTGTTCAACACAACCCTGTTCAACACAACCATGTTCAACACAACACTGTTCAACATAACCCTGTTCAACACAACCCTGTTCAACACAACACTGTTCAACACAACACTGTTCAACACAACCCTGTTCAACATAACCCTGTTCAACACAACCCTGTTCAACACAACACTGTTCAACACAACCCTGTTCAACACAACACTGTTCAACACAAGCATGTGTGAACAGGTAAAACTAAACTAAAGCTACACAACAACACAACAGGTTCTTTAGGTATTGATCCAAATCCCTCTTTTCCCAGCAACACTGCTGTGGTGACGTATAGGAGGGGAGTGGAGCCGGGACTTGTTTTGACAGCTGGAGCAGACGGATGAGCAGCGAGCGACGGCAGGTTGGCATCTCCGTTAGCGAGCGTCGGTGTGTGTTGTGTGCCCAAACTTGCTCAGGCACTGGGCGCCATCTGCATTTTGAGTGTTTATGGAGCCGTGGTGGTGGAGGGGGGGAGGGGTTGGGAGGTTTGGGGAGCATTGCATCCAAGCAGTGTGTGTCTGTGTGTATATCTGTGTGTGTGTGTGTGTGTGTGTGTGTGTGTGTGTGTGTGTGTGTGTGTGTGTCTGTCTGTCTGTGTGACTGTGTATTGGTCTGTGTGTATCTGTCTGTGTGTGTGTGTGTGTGTGTGTGTGTGTGTGTGTCTGTCTGTCTGTGTGACTGTGTATCGGTCTGTGTGTATCTGTCTGTCTGTGTGTGTGTGTGTGTGTGTGTGTCTGTCTGTGTGACTGTGTATCGTTCTGTGTGTATCAGTACGTTCACCAGTCCATTCACCAGTCCATCGTATTTGGATAGAACCCCATTACTATTCCTGTCACACAGCAACAGTAAAGAGGAGAAGCATCACCCCAAGCAGGCAGGCAGGTAAGAGCAGTATGCAGCAACACACTCACACTTGAATGTCCAGCCATTAGCAACCTTCTGGCTGTGTGAGTCTGTATGCACCGCA
This sequence comes from Oncorhynchus mykiss, assembly GCF_057628025.1. Lineage (NCBI taxonomy): Eukaryota > Metazoa > Chordata > Actinopteri > Salmoniformes > Salmonidae > Oncorhynchus > Oncorhynchus mykiss. The sequence continues at coordinate 74,056,163 of NC_143028.1, forward strand.
CAAATGTGTGAGTATGTATGACTGTAGATATATTGGATTCATGTACGTGAGCTTGTGTGTGTGTGTGTGTGTGTGTGTGTGTGTGTGTGTGTGTGTGTGTGTGTTTGATGAGCTTATGTGTTTGTGTTTGTGCATCTGTGTGTGTGCGTGCGTTTGTGAGACAGATTCCATCACTCACCCTGGCTGTTGGGTCCCCCGTCCCCCTCTTCTGTGTCAGTTAGGTTGTTAAGCATCCTCGCTCCTCTATAACGGCTCTATAGGAGGGATACTACAACGCTACCAGACCCTTCTAGGCTTTACTCCTGGCTTCTCCTTCACCAGGTGTCCTCCTCCACTATACGTTTGACAATGCAGAACAAATGTAGTAGAAGGAGATGCTCTCCTCTGGTCCTGCCTCCCGTATGTGATGCTAAGCAGAGGAGCGAAGAGAGGCGGGCGAAAAAATAGGGAGCGCTTTTTTTTCTCTCCCTCTTTGCAGATCCTCCTCTCGTCGTCTCCTCGTCGCTTGTAAGCTCTCTCTCTCTCTCTCGCTCTCTCTCTCTCTCTCTCTCTCGAAATGAGGAGGTAGCAGTCACTCTCTCTCTCACACACACACACACACGCAAGCACGCACGCACGCACACACACACACACACACACTCTCTCTCTCTCTCTCTCTCTCTCTCTCCTTCACCCCAACATAATCAGTATAATTTCACCAAATTGATCATGTATTCAAAGGGTATTATTGGCTATCCCTCCCTCTCTCCTCCCTCTTTCTTTCTCTCCTCTTCTCCCTTTCTCTTCCTCAGTCTTTTGCCTCTCCCTCTCTTCACAGCTGTCATATGGAAAGGTGATTTGAGAGGGAGGACTCTGCAGTGTTTGAAGAGTGAGGTTTAGCCTTCCTGGGCTCTATGCCTCTCAGCTCTGGTGTTCCTTCTCCGTGTCGCCTTAAGAAACTGTGGCTCGCAAGCGCTAGTCGCTTTAATGTCAGATGCAAATAGCACATTGTGTTACCAGCTTTTTTGAACAAGCACAATCAATATAATCTGGGTTCAGCATAGTTTTAGACAATAAGGACGCACACAGGTGCTCATGCTGACACACACACACACACACACACACACACACACACACACACACACACACACACACACACACACACACACAAAGGGGGTCGACATGTATGTATTCTTAATCCTGTCCTTTTGATAATTTCCTTTAAATATAGACAGCTTTCTACCTATCCAGAGGGATCTGTACACAGTACTATATTTAAGTGCAGAATCGTATACAGTACATGGTGAGTGATGAAAGACTCTTGAGTGTGTAGTTGTTGAGACAGAAAGAACATCTTGTCCTTTCAAGAAAGGGGTGACTCACATAGATGAGAAAGATACCTAGATGCATCTGTGTGTGTGTTGTGTGTGTGTGTGTGTGTGTGTGTGTGTGTGTGTGTGTGTGTGTGTGTGTGTGTCTGTCACAGGTTGTGATACCACTCCAGAGATAAGAAAGCACTTCATCTTTAACAAGTCTGGGTATCACAGATGCACTCAAGACATTTCTATTAAAACAACTCCTCCTTTGGAATCACAAGGGATACAATGACTATGAAGCAGTGTTTAAAATCTCTCGCCGTGGACACAGTATGCTTTTAATCAGCAACATCTTCCATTATGTAATGTGTGTGTTTTTGTTTTGTGTTTATGGATCCCATTAACACCCTGGAAAACAGTGTGAATTGTTGCTGAGTCGCCTACCGTGGTTGAACAAATACGAATGACAGGAGAGATCTTCATGGAGATATCGCGTCGGGCCGAACAACGGCATGTACCTGTGACTGTATTCATGACACAGCACTGTCTCTTGTGCCTTATTGATTAGAGAAGACATCAATTAAGAAGTAATACAGGACTATGTCTAGCCAACCATCCAATCAAATGACTAAATTATGGTACAGTAAAAGATTGACTAACATTGAGCAATAATGATGTGTGATTTACCCAACGATCGATCATTCATTATTGAGTATAACACTAATTTAGGTAGATATTTGTTTAATCTCTGAGTATTGTGAGACCTATGGGACTGTAGTACTCAACAACTAAACAACACTGGCCTATCCATGGATGTTAACCAATTTCCCCTTTCACATATCAACCTGGTCCTACTCCCTACTTCTCCCCCCTTGGTCCTGACCCGTCGATGTTTGCAGATCTGAGGGGTCAGGATAGGTAGAATTAGTGTAGTGGTAGAGCTCCATCCTATTGCTGAGTTGGTCCCTTGGTTTACAGCTCAATGTATAATTGTTGAATCGTTGCCACAGTCACTAACACAGTGTCACATCTGGGACATCTGGTGATAAGAATCATCTACAGAATTTACAGATTCTGTTCGGTACAGAATTGTCTGTCCATATAATCAATAGAATCCTACAACCCATCTCTGTGGGGGTTCTATAACTGTTATAAGTACAGTTGGGTTCTCTATACTTCAAACATAGAAAATAATACATTTCTGAACAATCAATGAATTAACATTTTTTTACAGTGAGTTTCAATAACAACAATGAAACCAGTCAGAACTGCACACACAAACATCCATTAACCAGATAATAGTTTATTTATTTTACCACCAACTTCTGGTGAACCCACTTGGCAGCCATTCAGCACATCAGTTCAGGCTGAGTAATAAAAAGGAGCGAGGAGTTATGCTGCCGCTGTGGAAAATGAAATGATAGCGGTGGTCTTCATGAACAATTCCTTAGATGCCATTTCCCCCGAAGCTAATCCCACTGGATCAAACCACTATCTCTCTCTGGTGAAGATTCAATGGATGTTATCATCTGTCTTAACCCCCCTCCGAACCAATTCATTCTCAACAGCATTCAGTCCGAAAGGTTCAGTACATACTTCATTAGACAGCATCCGTCTTGTCGTCTATACAACCTTGGCAACCCCAACCAACCCCAGCCAGCCCCAGTCAATCCCAGTCAACACCAGTCAACCCCAGCCAGCCCCAGTCAACCCCAGTCAACACCAGTCAACCCCAACCAACCCCAGCCAGCCCCAGTCAACGCCAGTCAACACCAGTCAACCCCAGCCAGCCCCAGTCAGCCCCAGCCAGCCCAAGTCAACCCCAGCCAACCCCACCAGACCCAGTCAACCCCAGCCAACCCCAGTCAACCCCAGCCAACCCCAGTCAACCTCAGCCAACCCTAGCCAAACTCAGCCAACCGCAATGGACCCTTTTACTCCATTAAGCCAACCTCTTTGACGAAAGACTGATTTTGGGTCAGATTAACTGTTGTGAAGAAGAAAAGTGCAAGCACCACAGGAAGAATAGTATTGGGTAACCTGCCCTTGTGCACTCCAGCACTCCAATCGATAGGCAGAGTTGTTGAACACGGGATCAGGTGGCATCAACAAAGCTGTGGCTTTGGCGTTGGGCTCGGGGAGAGACGGGCGCAGGGATCAAAACGTTGTCAACGCAAGAAGCTTGTCTGTCAGACAGAGAACGCATTCTATGTTTAGCACGTTTGAATGCGATGGGAGATGAGTCAGAAGAGTCCCTAGTAGTCGCTCTGTGTGTGTGTGTGTGTTTGTAGGAGGGTGTGGGATTGTGAGTGCGTGTGCATGCATATGTGGATGTTTTTGTGTGTGTGAGCATGTGTGTTTGTGTGCATACCCATGTGTGTATGCGTGTGTGTGTACGTTAGCATGTGTGGTCCACCATGAGCGGCCATCATCAACAATGTCAGTGGCTCCATTAGAACCCATTTTCTAACCCTGTCAGAGCACCTCCAAGACAAACGCACCATTCCAAACTCCTCGTAGAGTTGACAAACGCACCATTCCAAACTCCCCGTAGAGTTGACAAACGCACCATTCCAAACTCCTCGTAGAGTTGACAAACGCACCATTCCAAACTCCTCGTAGAGTTGACAAACGCACCATTCCAACCTCCTCGTAGAGTTGACAAACGCACCATTCCAAACTCCTCGTAGAGTTGACAAACGCACCATTCCAAACTCCTCGTAGAGTTGACAAACGCACCATTCCAAACTCCTCGTAGAGTTGACAAACGCACCATTCCAAACTCCCCGTAGAGTTGACAAACGCACCATTCCAAACTCCCCGTAGAGTTGACAAACGCACCATTCCAAACTCCCCGTAGAGTTGACAAACGCACCATTCCAAACTCCTCGAAGAGTTGACAAACGCACCATTCCAAACTCCTCGTAGAGTTGACAAACGCACCATTCCAAACTCCTCGTAGAGTTGACAAACGCACCATTCCAAACTCCTCGTAGAGTTGACAAACGCACCATTCCAAACTCCTCGTAGAGTTGACAAACGCACCATTCCAAACTCCTCGTAGAGTTGACAAACGCACCATTCCAAACTCCTCGTAGAGTTGACAAACGCACCATTCCAAACTCCCCGTAGAGTTGACAAACGCACCATTCCAAACTCCTTGTAGAGTTGACAAACGCACCATTCCAAACTCCTCGTAGAGTTGACAAACGCACCATTCCAAACTCCTTGTAGAGTTGACAAACGCACCATTCCAAACTCCTCGTAGAGTTGACAAACGCACCATTCCAAACTCAACATAGGGCTCTTATTTAAATGAACTTAAAGCCCAACTCTAAAAAGAGCAGGAATGAGAATCATTTGTTGAATAATGTTTTTGTAAATAGGTCCCTGGAAGAGGTCATACAGACCGAGTCCCACTACTCAAGGCTCCTTCTCCATAATGAAGAGAAAGACATTGGTTGATTAAAAAAACATATAATTCAGAGTAGAATCAGATGACATCTGGTGACCTTGTGTTGGGTCAAGGAAAGGATGGAGTGACACAAGGTGATGACGTGTGTTAAAATACACTGAACAAAAGTATAAATGCAACATGCAACAATGTTAAAGATTTTACTGAGTTACAGTTCATATAAGGAAATCAGTCAATTGAAATATATTCATTAGGCCCTAAACTATGGATTTCACATGACTGGAAATACACATACACATCTGTTGGTCACAGATAACTTTAAAAAAGGTTGAGGCGTGGAGCAGAAAACCAGTCAGTATCTGGTGTGACCACCATTTGCCTCATGCAGTGCGACACATCTCCTTCGCATAGAGTTGATCAGGCTGTTGATTGTGGCCTGTGGAATGTTGTCCCACTCCTCTTCAATGACAGTGTGAAGTTGCTGCATATTGGAGGGAACTGGAACACGCTGTCTTACATGTCGATCCAGAGCATCCCAAATGTGCTCAATGGTTGGTGACATGTCTGGTGAGTTTGCAGGCCCTGGAAGAACTGGGACATTTGTGTACAGATCCTTGTGACATGGGGCCGTGCATTATCATGCTGAAACATGAGGTGATGGCGGTGGATGAATGGCACGACAATGGGCCTCAGGACACATATTGTACATAGTAAAGACCTCCTTTGCGTGTACAGTACATTTCTGCATATAACACACAAGAGCCTCCACTAATTAAAACTACATTCAACAACCTCAACTTTGTTGTGCCGTGAATGCAAAGGAAAGGAAAAATAAATTTGATTAAGCCAAATATACATAGAGACAATTCCAAAAGTGAAATATTAAAACAACTCAAATAAACCTTATGTAGGATTTATGTGAAATAAGTGTTACATTGCAGTGATTTCAGAAAAGATCACTTTAACGTCCTACTAGTCAAACGGCACGTCTCATAATGAGCTCTCTCTCCCGTTAGATTTCCCCTGTCTCTGGAAAGGCCTTTGGAGATAGAACAGTCTAATACCCTTCTTCACAAAGCTTCACAGGGCTCATACTGTTGCACTACAGTTACACATAGAAACTACACCGACCTTTTTTATTAAAACAACTCTTCTAATCTGGCTGTGTATTGGGGCAGGCCAATAACCTTGTTTTCTTCAACCAACCAAAGGAATTTCTCCGTAAGGTGAACGTAATTTTAGTTTCTTGATACCTTTGCATTCAAGGCACTCCACCGGTTTACCTATCGCTGCCAAATTAAATAACAAGGTTATTTATATCCGCTGTGTAAATTGTCTTTATTAAATCGACCCACACTGAAATGTGCCCTTCACTCTGAAAAACTAAATGGAATGATGGGTTTCATACTTACAGCTACTACAAAACATGCAATACAGTATCATGTCGTGACTGCAAAGTAGAAAATGCTATATTTTAGGCGGTCATCATTTTACATGTAAAACTTATACTGTATCTAATTAGAGAGAGTCGTCGTGAAGGGGGTTGTGCCAGACTGAATCAATTTGATACTGTCAATGAACGCCTCCGTGAATTTGTTCCTCGACCCCCTAGACAGCTAGCAACACTATGTGTGAGGAATTGGACTGAGAAAGTCGTCAACACATCGTAATGGTGGGCCTATGGTATTAAATAACTTGACCAAGTAAGTAACTCAACTTCTATCGCAGGGGTTGAGTCATTAATCTCCCAATAGCCTGGACAGTGTAGAAACATATGGCAACGCTTTGATTCAGAGGCAACGTCCAAAGAGGGGAGAGTATCTCCTGCAGCCGTAGTCTCTGACGGGAAGCTGCTTGGGTTGGGTTATAGCGGGGTGGTGAACCTGACAGAACTATTGAGCTATGTTGCCGAAACCCCCTGGAACGTTCCAGATTAAAGACGTAGTGGGTGGATAGAGAATGGTGTAGCCGTCCTCGTCGAGGAACTGAAGGGCCACAGTCCAGAGGATCAGACCCACTGAGAGTGGAGAGAGATATTTCAAGTGGTTTGTCATCTGAAGTGACTGCGATATGTGAGAGTAATACTTTTGTGACTGACTAGGTTTCCCATTTCAATACCAACACGGTTTTTGTATCACATTACGGCGCCACACAGTCTCATGGTTCTGGTTTAACGGAGCGTCTTCCTTCCATCAGCCACACTAGTCATTTATTCCCCCTTTTTATTTATTCCAATTTAGGCACAGAGAGCAGGAACAATGTTGAACGATTTGACCCCATTTTCCCACAGAAGAAAAGAGTGTCGAACGAGAGCAAATACTGCTATCCAAATCAGAGGAGGAACTAACAGGCTATTTGCATACAGGTTTTAATTTGGACTGCCCATTACAGTATGTGGGCCTATCTCCTCTTAGAAGTCACTAAATCTACAGAAAATATACACACTAGACATTCAATAAACAGAAAGGGCTTTTGTTGAAAGGAGATGACCGAATCATCCTGCATAATACAGATCAATGTTTGGGACATTTAAACCACATCAGAGGGATTACCTGTGTCTGAGAATTGGCAGCCCTATTGTTAGCTTAGTGGTAATTGGCAGCCCTATTGTTAGCTTAGTGGTAATTGGCAGCCCTATTGTTAGCTTAGTGGTAATTGGCAGCCCTATTGTTAGCTTAGTGGTAATTGGCTGCCCTATTGTTAGCTTAGTGGTAATTGGCAGCCCTATTGTTAGCTTAGTGGTAATTGGCAGCCCTATTGTTAGCTTAGTGGTAATTGGCAGCCCTATTGTTAGCTTAGTGGTAATTGGCAGCCCTATTGTTAGCTTAGTGGTAATTGGCAGCCCTATTGTTAGCTTAGTGGTAATTGGCTGCCCTATTGTTAGCTTAGTGGTAATTGGCAGCCCTATTGTTAGCTTAGTGGTAATTGGCTGCCCTATTGTTAGCTTAGTGGTAATTGGCTGCAATAATGAGGAAAAAGAAGAAGAAAACTACAGTGCACACAAATATAAATATCTCCTGAGACCACCAAAACAGTATAGGACCCTAGGGTTATTTATACATAGAAGAAATTATACCTCATTAGTACTTTTTGTTAGTTGATACATGCAAGTAGATACTGAAGACTGATACTGATACTGTTCGAATTTCAAATGAGATTTCCAGTGTGTGCCGAAAATAATATTGTTGTATTTTACTGCACACCGTGCTGTTCAGGACGGAAGGTTCCAGAATGTAAGCCACACCGTGCTGTTCAGGACGGAAGGTTCCAGAATGTAAGCCACACCGTGCTGTTCAGTACTGACAGTTCCAGAATGTAAGCCACACTGTCTTGTTCAGGACTGAAGGTTCCAGAATGTAAGCCACACTGTGCTGTTCAGGACGGAAGGTTCCAGAATGTAAGCCACACTGTGCTGTTCAGTACTGAAGGTTCCAGAATGTAAGCCACACTGTGCTGTTCAGTACTGAAGGTTCCAGAATGTAAGCCACACCGTGCTGTTCAGTACTGAAGGTTCCAGAATGTAAGCCACACCGTGCTGTTCAGTACTGAAGGTTCCAGAATGTAAGCCACACTGTGCTGTTCAGTACTGAAGGTTCCAGGATGTAAGCCACACTGTGTTGTTCAGTACTGAAGGTTTCAGAATGTAAGCCACACTGTGTTGTTCAGTACTGAAGGTTCCAGGATGTAAGCCACACTGTGTTGTTCAGTACTGAAGGTTCCAGGATGTAAGCCACACTGTGTTGTTCAGTACTGAAGGTTCCAGAATGTAAGCCACACTGTGCTGTTCAGTACTGAAGGTTCCAGAATGTAAGCCACACCGTGCTGTTCAGTACTGAAGGTTCCAGAATGTAAGCCACACCGTGCTGTTCAGTACTGAAGGTTCCAGAATGTAAGCCACACTGTGCTGTTCAGTACTGAAGGTTCCAGGATGTAAGCCACACTGTGTTGTTCAGTACTGAAGGTTCCAGGATGTAAGCCACACTGTGTTGTTCAGTACTGAAGGTTCCAGGATGTAAGCCACACTGTGTTGTTCAGTACTGAAGGTTCCAGAATGTAAGCCACACCGTGCTGTTCAGTACTGAAGGTTCCAGAAGGTAATCCACACTGTGATGCTCAGTACGGAAGGTTCCAGAAGTCCAGCATCAACACTAAAGGCCATATTTTCATCAAGCAAAAGAGCACATATCTGCTCAAAGAAAAACATCAAACTCTAATCTCCAGGAAACGTTTTTATTTAAGGTTTTTCAAAGTTTTTCATTAAAAAGGTTCTTCAAAGTTTTTCAGAGTTATAAGGGTTTTTAGTGAGTTGCAGTACATAAACTCAAATAGAATCATGTGCTTTCCTTTCTAATTGGAATAATAACTAACTCACTGCTCACTACCATTTGCTTGTGCAAAATGTCACGCTTTAATTTAAAATACATGAATAGCTCCTGCAGTCAGGTGTGATCAATGACTGTTTTATAATTACACTATGGCACATCACAGAAAATGTGGAACATAATCTACTGAGCCCTGAGAACTATCACATAGTCACAATGTTGTACTGCAGGTGTGCAAACTTATGGGGTGCTTCAAATCCGGTCACTGATTATGTTATGTGATGAATACGTTTTGTACAGAAATATCATTGAACAATCACTTGTTACTAGGTCTGAATGGAATCTACTCTACAGCTCATTGGAGCTGCTAAATGATCTATCAACATAACGGAATTTGAAATGAGACAAGCGTATGTTGAGTGTGAACCCAACACTAGAGGACTATGTTACGACATACTGTAAGTCCTTCTGGTACGGATCTCGCTGTTTGCAGAAAACATGGTGTCTGGGAATCCAATGATGACTGTATGATGCTAGGTCTTACGTTAGTGGAGATTCAATGTTCCGTTGGAGCTTATTCAATGATGGACACAGACCTCATTACTTTAAAAATATCAAATCTTATATCCCGTATATTTCTTTCAACTTTGTTTATTCAAAAGTTTTTATTGATTCATAGTTTTAAGTACATTCAATATTTTATCATGATTTAAAGTACTGTATCTTCTTAAGTCAGGTGCCAGATTTTTCTACAAAATTGAAAGCCATTGATATTATTTTTGTGTACATATGTTTTTGCTACAGAATCATAGAGTGAAGGATGTATGATTGATTGAAGGTTAAATCATTAGGGGAGAGTGGGGTATGTTGAGCCAACACTTGTTTCTAAGAAACCATACACAAAATCTATAATTTGACCAAATATTTAGGAAGAGGTCATCATTCACGAAGCAAGGTAGGTCAAAAAAACGGGTTTTCACCAAGTCGGATTAATTGATTGTGTTGAGAGGTTTTATGATGCTTCTACCTAAGCCAGTGGTATTCAAACGGGGGTCTGCTGAAAAAAATTTAAAAAATTAAAAACTGACAAAAACTAAATACGTATTTCAATGTTTTTATGAATATCAATAGGAACAACAGAATAAACACATTGTGAATTACATACCTTCAGTAGAAAAGAGGAGAATATTGTCTTTCTAATGATGTCAACTTTATTTCTCAACCCAAAAATTCAGAAAATGACACTCACTGAAGCATTGCATAACTGACATAGGCTTTGGAAAAGCACATGCGAATAGCCTAACAGTGCAGCTGCTGGTAAGGTTTCTTGATTTGAACATACAATTGAAGTCGGAAGTTTACATACACTTAGGTTGGAGTCATTAAAACTTGTTTTTTCAACCACTCCACAAATTTCTTGTTAACAAACTATAGTTTTGGGAAGTCGGTTAGGACATCTACTTTGTGCATGACACAAGTCATTTCTTCCAACAATTGTTTACAGACAGATTATTTCACTTATAATTTATTGTTTCACAATTCCAGTGTTCCAGAAGTTTACATACACTAAGTTGACTGTGCCTTTAAACAGCCTGGGAAATTCCATATAAAGATGTCATAGCTTTAGAAGCTTCTGATAGGCTAATTAACATCATTTGAGTCAATTGGAGGTGTACCTGTGGATGTATTTCAAGGCCTACCTTCAAACGCAGTGCCTCTTTGCTTGACATCATGGGAAAATCTAAACAAATCAGCCAAGACCTCAGAAAATAAATTGTAGACCTCCACAAGTCTGGTTCATTCTTGGGAGCAATTTCCAAACTCCTAAAGGTACCACGTTCATCTGTACAAACAATAGTACGCACGTATAAACACCATGGGACCACGCAGCCGTCATACCGTTCAGGGAGGAGACGCGTTCTGTCTCCTAGAGATGAACGTACTTTAGTGTGAAAATCAGGAAATCAATCCCAAAACATGCAAATCAATCCCAGAACAACAGCAAAGGACCTTGTGAAGATGCTGGAGGAAACAGGTACAAAAGTATCTATATCCACAGTAAAACGAGTCCTATATCAACATAACCTGAAAGGCCGCTCAGCAAGGAAGAAGCCACTATTCCAAAACCACCATAAAAAAGCCAGACAAAGATTTGCAACTGCACATGGATACAAAGATCGTACTTTTTGGAGAAATATCCTCTGGTCTGATGAAACAAAAAAATATATTTTTTACCATAATGACCATCGTTATGTTTGGAGGAAAAAGGGAGAGGCTTGCAAGCCGAAGAACAGTGAAGGGCGGGGGTGGCAGCATCATGTTGTGGGTGTGCTTTGCTGGAGGAGGGACTGGTGCACTTCAAAAAATAGATGGCATCATAAGGCGAGAAAATTATGTGGATATATTGAAGCAACATCTCAAGACATCAGTCAGGAAGTTAAAGCTTGGTCACAAATGGGTCTTCCAAATGGACAATGACCCCAAGCATACTTCCAAAGTTGTGGCAAAATGGCGTAAGGACAACAAAGTCAAGATATGGGAGTGGTCATGACAAAGCCCTGACCTCAATCTCATAGAAGATTTGTGGGTAGAACTGAAAAAGCATGTGCGAGCAAGGACGCCTACAAACCTGACTCAGTTACACCAGCTCTGTCAGGAGGAATGGGCCAAAATTCACCCAAATTATTGTGGAAAGCTTGTGGAAGGCTACCCAAAACGTTTGACCCAAGTTAAACAATTAAAAGGCAATGCTACCATAATTGAGTGTATGTAAACTTCTGACCCACTGGGAATGTGATTAAAGAAATAAAAGCTGAAATAAATGATTCTCTCTACTATTATTCTGACGTTTCACATTCTTAAAATAAAGTGGTGATTCTAACTGACCTAAGACAGGGAATTTTTTACTAGGATTAAATGTCAGGTGTTGTGAAAAACTGAGTTTAAATGTATTTGGCTAGGGTGTATGTAAACTTCTGACTTCAACTGTACATGTTTGCCAACACATGGCTAAACTTTGTTTATTAACCAGCTAAACAGCAGCTCTTAGTGAAAATGTGTTTTGAGTTACCTTTCTAGCCAATTGGCTATGTTAGAGTTACGCTTCCTCTTCCAATTATAATGTGGAGAGGTCAAAATAATGGGGTCTCTATAAGCTTCAATATGATGTCCTAAACCTAGCATGAAAGTACATCCTTGTAGCTGTGTGGGCTAATATAGTCTAAATGTTTGCCTTGGTGTATGTTGAGCCAATGGCCATGGAGTATGTTGAGCCAATGGCCATGCAGTATGTTGAGCCAATGGCCATGGAGTATGTTGAGCCAATGGCCATGGAGTATGTTGAGCCAATGGCCATGGAGTATGTTGAGCCAATGGCCATGGAGTATGTTGAGCCAATGGCCATGGAGTATGTTGAGCCAATGGCCATGGAGTATGTTGAGCCAATGGCCATGGAGTATGTTGAGCCAATGGCCATGGAGTATGTTGAGCCAATGGTAAATTGATCAAATTTCAGTGTTTTCATCCCAAGTGTGAAGCAAGGCATTAAATCAAATCAAATCAAATTGTATTTGTCACATACACATGGTTAGCAGATGTTAATGCGAGTGTAGCGAAATGCTTGTGCTTCTAGTTCCGACAATGCAGTAATAACAAGTAATCTAACTAACAATTCCAAAACTACTGTCTTGTACACAGTGTAAGGGGATAAAGAATATGTACATAAGGATATATGAATGAGTGATGGTACAGAGCAGCATAGGCAAGATACAGTAGATGGTATCGAGTACAGTATATACATATGAGATGAGTATGTAAACAAAGTGGCATAGCTAAAGTGGCTAGTGATACATGTTTTACATAAGGATACAGTCGATGATATAGAGTGCAGTATATACGTATGCATATGAGATGAATAATGTAGGGTAAGTAACATTATATAAGGTAGCATTGTTTAAAGTGGCTAGTGATATATTTACATCATTTCCCATCAATTCCCATTATTAAAGTGGCTGGAGTTGAGTCAGTGTCAGTGTGTTGGCAGCAGCCACTCAGTGTTAGTGGTGGCTGTTTAACAGTCTGATGGCCTTGAGATAGAAGCTGTTTTTCAGTCTCTCGGTCCCAGGTTTGATGCACCTGTACTGACCTCGCCTTCTGGATGATAGCGGGGTGAACAGGCAGTGGCTCGGGTGGTTGATGTCCTTGATGATCTTTATGGCCTTCCTGTGACATCGGGTGGTGTAGGTGTCCTGGAGGGCAGGTAGTTTGCCCCCGGTGATGCATTGTGCAGACCTCACTACCCTCTGGAGAGCCTTACGGTTGAGGGCGGAGCAGTTGCCGTACCAGGCGGTGATACAGCCCGCCAGGATGCTCTCGATTGTGCATCTATAGAAGTTTGTGAGTGCTTTTGGTGACAAGCCGAATTTCTTCAGCCTCCTGAGGTTGAAGAGGCGCTGCTGCGCCTTCTTCACAATGCTGTCTGTGTGAGTGGACCAATTCAGTTTGTCTGTGATGTGTATGCCGAGGAACTTAAAACTTGCTACCCTCTCCACTACTGTTCCATCGATGTGGATAGGGGGGGTGTTCCCTCTGCTGTTTCCTGAAGTCTACAATCATCTCCTTAGTTTTGTTGACGTTGAGTGTGAGGTTATTTTCCTGACACCACACTCCGAGGGCCCTCACCTCCTCCCTGTAGGCCGTCTCGTCGTTGTTGGTAATCAAGCCTACCACTGTTGTGTCGTCCGCAAACTTGATGATTGAGTTGGAGGCGTGCGTGGCCACGCAGTCGTGGGTGAACAGGGAGTACAGGAGAGGGCTCAGAACGCACCCTTGTGGGGCCCCAGTGTTGAGGATCAGCGGGGAGGAGATGTTGTTGCCTACCCTCACCACCTGGGGGCGGCCCGTCAGGAAGTCCAGTACCCAGTTGCACAGGGCGGGGTCGAGACCCAGGGTCTCGAGCTTGATGACGAGCTTGGAGGGTACTATGGTGTTGAATGCCGAGCTGTAGTCAATGAACAGCATTCTCACATAGGTATTCCTCTTGTCCAGATGGGTTATGGCAGTGTGCAGTGTGGTTGAGATTGCATCGTCTGTGGACCTATTTGGGCGGTAAGCAAATTGGAGTGGGTCTAGGGTGTCAGGTAGGGTGGAGGTGATATGGTCCTTGACTAGTCTCTCAAAGCACTTCATGATGACGGAAGTGAGTGCTACGGGGCGGTAGTCGTTTAGCTCAGTTACCTTAGCTTTCTTGGGAACAGGAACAATGGTGGCCCTCTAGAAGCATGTGGGAACAGCAGACTGGTATAGGGATTGATTGAATATGTCCGTAAACACACCGGCCAGCTGGTCTGCGCATGCTCTGAGGGCGCGGCTGGGGATGCCGTCTGGGCCTGCAGCCTATCGAGGGTTAACACGTTTAAATGTCTTACTCACCTCGGCTGCAGTGAAGGAGAGACCGCATGTTTTCGTTGCAGGCCGTGTCAGTGGCACTGTATTGTCCTCAAAGCGAGCAAAAAAGTTATTTAGTCTGCCTGGGAGCAGGACATCCTGGTCCGTGACTGGGCTGGATTTCTTCCTGTAGTCCGTGATTGACTGTAGACCCTGCCACATGCCTCTTGTGTCTGAGCCGTTGAATTGAGATTCTACTTTGTCTCTGTACTGACGCTTAGCTTGTTTGATAGCCTTGCGGAGGGAATAGCTGCACTGTTTGTATTCGGTCATGTTACCAGACACCTTGCCCTGATTAAAAGCAGTGGTTCGCGCTTTCAGTTTCACGCGAATGCTGCAATCAATCCACGGTTTCTGGTTAGGGAATGTTTTAATCGTTGCTATGGGAACGACATCTTCAACGCACGTTCTAATGAACTCGCACACCGAATCAGCGTATTCGTCAATGTTGTTGTCTGACGCAATACGAAACATGTCCCAGTCCACGTGATGGAAGCAGTCTTGGAGTGTGGAGTCAGCTTGGTCGGACCAGCGTTGGACAGACCTCAGCGTGGGAGCCTCTTGCTTTAGTTTCTGTCTGTAGGCAGGGATCAACAAAATGGAGTCGTGGTCAGCTTTTCTCTGGAATATGAGGTAACACCAGGCCCATGCCTATGTTAAAAGTGTACTTATTTAACAAAGTGTTTGATAGATATTAAGCCAGTGTTAAAATATGATTAGAATAATTAAAGACCAAAAAGTGATTGTGACTGTGTTGAGTTGTGCTTGGGAAATAGAAATAGACGTCGAAATTTGTAGGCGGCTCCAATCCCGGTGTAAGTTGAGCCAAGAGACCACATTTTTTGAACAAGCTATGTTTTCAAAACTGTAATGTTTACATGAATTCTGATTATTCCCAGGGATACACCATATCCTGAAATATATGTAGATGTCTTTGTTAGAAAGGATACTATACTTCTGTTGATGGAATGATGTTGAATGTAACAAATGACTCACCTTACCCCACTCTTCCCTACTGTTCTCACATTAAAAGGCAATTTTATGCCACATTGACCTTTGGGGCTATTTCAGTCTGCTGTGCTACATCAACGCTCAGCGCAAACTGACATTTTTCCAGGAAACATTTTGCTGGGAAAACACAACGACGAACAAGGCATGAATGGGCAGTTTGTAGAATACACTGTGTTCTTCAGTCAAAACATTTCCCTCCAATTTTCCAAACAGCCTGTAATGTGAGGGATTTCACATCGTCAAAGTTTTCTACTGGCAGAGCAACATTGCGAGGCGTTGATATCTTTGACAGAAACTCAGCAGATCTTGAAATTGCTTCCCTGAAAATTGACGGCTTTAAATAATAGTTTTTTTTGGGGGGGGGGGGGGGGGGGTGCATTTTGCTTAGGCCTATGTGTTGGTGAAGGACAGAAAATATGAGAACGGGGAAAGATAAAGGTGGGAAGAGAGAGAAAACACGGAAATAGACAAGAAGTACAAATAGACCAAATGAGAGTAAAAAGAAAAACAAAGAGTGAAAGATAGTGAACAGGAAGATAAATGAATGAAGCAATTCAAATGTAGCCCGTAAATCAGCCGGGCAGAGGGCCAATGAAGTTTATTTTCCAGACGCAGACATCTTTTTGATCATCCCAAATTATTTTGATTGGGAGCGTGAGGAGTGGACGACCAGGAGCGCGTCCAGGACTGCATAAAAAATATTCTCTCTCATTAGAAAGCCACTGTGTGTCTCTGGGCTTGATAACACCTGCCACTGTGAGTCATCACTACGTTGGATGGGAAGAGGAGTGAACTTGCTGTGTCTCAACACACACAGAATCACACAGGCTATAAACAGGTCTGGCTGTGTTTCAACACACACAGAATCACACAGGCTATAAACAGGTCTGGCTGTGTCTAAACACACACAGAATCACACAGGCTATAAACAGGTCTGGCTGTGTTTCAACACACACAGAATCACACAGGCTATAAACGGGTCTGGCTGTGTTTCAACACACACAGAATCACACAGGCTATAAACGGGTCTGGCTGTGTTTCAACACACACAGAATCACACAGGCTATAAACAGGTCTGGCTGTGTTTCAACACACACAGAATCACACAGGCTATAAACGCGGTTAGCTGTGTCTCAATACACAAGGAATCACAAAGGGCTGTAAACGCGGCTAGCGGTGTCTCAATACACACAGAATCACACAAAAGCCACCTAGACACTAAAGTGCAGTGAGGAGGTGGTGTGAGGGGAGCAGCTGTGGGATTATGTAAGATACTCTTTGAAGAGGTAGGGTTTCAGATGTTTTCAGAAGATGGGCATGGACTCTGCTATCTTAGCTTCAGGGGGAAGCTGGATCCACCATTGGGTGGACAGAGAAGAGCTTGGACTAGGCTGAGTGGGAACTGCCCTCCCGTAGGGGTGGGAGGGCCAAGAGACCAGAGGTGGCAGATCGTAGTGCTTGTGTTCGGGTGTAGGGTCATGCTAAAGACTGCGGTCAAACAATCTTTCAAGCTCCAGTTTAAAATGTTGAGGGATAGCGTACAGTGTTGCAAATGAGTAAAGCTAACTGACTACCAAACATGTTATTTTATAGCTAGTGTGTTTTATTTGTTTTTTATTTGCTTGTGACTCGACGGTTGATAACTCACTGTAAATCATTTTACTGTGGTTTATAATAACTGTGGTTTGATACAATTACTTAATTAGAACTAGCTAGCAAATGTAACACTTCAGTGGTGATATGTAATTTGACGTCATGGTCACAGACTTAAGAAATGTCTTCACTATTCAGACTATCCAAATTCTTGCCTGCAATTAATCAATCTGAGAGCTGAAAACTGATAGCTGTAGGCTTGGCGTGTCAATGGGGCATCCCTGCATTTGTCCCAGCATTTGCCCACAATCACTGCAGGCGTTGTCTTGTAAATGGAAGAATTTAAGTGGCAGGACAATCAGGCCATTCACATAATTGGGAAGACAAGTGATGTCCACTAGCCTTACATTATTCTGCTTGGTCTATATTATTGACTTCATGTTTCTCTGGGAGTCAAACTGTTCTCTGAGAATTGAAACACCACTCTGACTGTGTAAAAAGGAGGAAGGGTTATTGAAATTCCCTTGAGTATTAGAAATCGTGCAGATGGAAGGAAATAAATATTGTTTGATTGTAATTTATTAAAAAAGAAAAAAAAACTGCATCCCCTTTACAATCACACTTTTTCAACCCTACAAAGACATACACATGTACTACTGCAGTCTGATATGAATACTGCCTCCTATGATTGACTGGATGTGTTACATAAGTAAAGGGTTGAAAACCCACTTCTCACTCAAACGGGTGACATCTTCTGTACTGTACTTAGTACAGTTCTGTCCCTTCACTGCTTGTAACACCCATAGAACATCATTGTGTGTGTCTTGTATCTCTGTGTTGCTAAGACAAAGTGATTAGATACCGACAGATCTTCCACTGTTACAGTCATTTAGGGATATGGTCATCAGTCCCAGGAATACACTAGTATTGATCACTAGGAAACATGAGGAATACACTAGTATTGATCACTAGGAAACATGAGGAATACACTAGTATTGATCACTAGGAAACATGAGGAATACACTAGTATTGTTCACTAGGAAACATGAGGAATACACTAGTATTGTTCACTAGGAAACATGAGGAATACACTAGTATTGTTCACTAGGAAACATGAGGAATACACTAGTATTGTTCACTAGGAAACATGAGGAACATGCTGGTATTTGTATTTATTATAGCTCCCCATAAGTCAAGGCAGCAGCTACTCTTCCTGAGGTCCAGCAAATTTAAGGCAGTTCTATATAATTAAAAACATTACATTAGATTTCACAACACATTAAGTGTGTGCCCTCTGGCCACTACTCTACTACTACCTATCTACAACACAAAATCCATGTGAGCGTGTGTCTGTGTGTGTGTGTATCTGGTGTGTGCCATCCTTTGATGTCAGAAACTTTCTCTATACTCTATACGGTGAGAATGATCACAGTAATTAACAACAACAAAACATTTCTAAGAAATAAAATATTTTCTCTACATTTGGTATTTAGAGGATGAAAATACTTGAATCAAATATAATTTCAGATTTTTTTTTGTGGCTGAAAAGTGTCTACATGTATGTGAATAAATGTTTTCATTTTTCAGGTGACCGAAGCTATCCACTATTCCTCAGCCACATACTAGCCCTTCAGCCCAACACAGAAACTCTGGATTTGAGTGTGAACTATTCCTTCTTTACATCAAAGGAATTGTCCATGTGTAGAGTTGAAGTCGGAAGTTTACATACACCTTAGCCAAATACATTTAAACTCAGTTTTTCACAATTCCTGACATTTAACCCAAGTAGAAATTCCCTGTTTTAGGTCAGTTAGAATCACCACTTTATTTTAAGAATGTGAAATGTCAGAATAATAGTAAAGAGAATGATTTATTTCAGCTTTAATTTCTTTTATCACATTCCCAGTGGGTCAGAAGTTTAAATACACTCAGTTAGTATTTGGTAGCATTGCCTTTTAAATGTTTAACTTGGGTCAAACGTTTCAGGTAGCCTTCCACTAGCTTCCCACGGTAAGTTGGGTGAATTTTGGCCCATTCCTCCTGACAGAGCTGGTGTAACTGAGTCAGGTTTGTAGGCGTCCTTGCTCGCACACACTTTTCAGTTCTGCCCACAAACTTTCTATAGGATTGAGGTCAGGGCTTTGTGATGGCCACTCCAATACCTCGACTTTGTTGCCCTTAAGCCATTTTGCCACAACTTTGGAAGTATGCTTGGGGTCATTGTCCATTTGGAAGACCCATTTGCGACCAAGCTTTAACTTCCTGACTGATGTCTTGAGATGTTGCTTCAATATATCCACGTAATTTTCCTTCCTCATGAAACCATCTATTTTGTGAAGTGCACCAGCCCCTCCTCCAGCAAAGCACCCCCACAATATGATGCTGCCACCCACGTGCTTCACGGTTGGGATGGTGTAATTCGGCTTGCAAGCCTCCCCCTTTTTCTTCCAAACATAATGATGGTCATTATGGCCAAACAGTTCTATTTTTGTTTCATCAGACCAGAGGACATTTCTCCAAAAAGTACGATCTTTCTCCCCATGTGCAGTTGCAAACCGTAGTCTGGATTTTTTTATGGCGGTTTTGGAGCAGCGGCTTCTTCCTTGCTGAGCGGCCTTTCAGAATATGTCGATATAGGACTCGTTTTACTGTGGATATAGATACCTCTGTACCGGTTTCCTCCAGTTTCTTCACAAGGTCTTTTGCTGTTGTTCTGGGATTGATTTGCACTTTTCGCACCAAAGTATGTTCATCTCTAGGAGACAGAACGCGTCTCCTTCCTGAGCAGTATGACGGCTGCGTGGTCCCATGGTGTTTATACTTGCATACTATTGTTTGTACAGATGAATGTGGTACCTTCAGGAGTTTGGAAATTGCTCCCAAGGATGAACCAGACTTTTTTTTTCTGTGGTCTTTTCTTTTGATTTTCCCACGATGTCAAGCAAAGAGGCACCGAGTTTGAAGGTTGGCCTTGAAATACATCCACAGGTACATCTCCAATTGACTCAAATGATGTCAATTAGTCTATCAGGAGCTTCTAAAGCCATGACATACTTTTCTGGAATTTTCCAAGCTGTTTAAAGGCACAGTCAACTTAGTGTATGTAAACTTCTGACCCACTGGTATTGTGATACAGTGAATTATAAGTGAAATAATCTGTCTGTAAACAATTGTTAGAAAAAATTACTTGTGTCATGCACAAAGTAGATGTCCTAACCAAACTATAGTTTGTTAACAAGACATTTGTGGAGTGGTTGAAAAACTAGTTTTAATGACTCCAACCTAAGTGTATGGAAACTTCCGACTTCAACTGTATATATCGTTTACGCATTCTTGATCTCACAAAGGTAATGTAACGTGATTCTTAGTAGTATGTGACTACTTTTTCAATTGTATTTACTCAGTGGGATTGTTCGGTGTACGTGTGTACACGTCTGTGTGTCTCGGTTTGCCCATGTTCTTGGGTTTTGCTGGACTGTTGAAGTCCCCCGTGTTTGGGGCATTTGTTTTTGGTGTGCGCCCTGTGTTCCGTGGGGTTGGCGTATGTTCACCGGTTTTGTGCATTAAACGATATAGCACTACCCTGAACTCTCTGCTTCCTGCGCCTGACTTCTCACCCGCTACATCCCGGTCGTTACAGTCGAGAGAAACAATCTGGAATAAGGGAACTGCTTGTCAAGTGTAGAATGGGTTGAATATATAGAAAATGTCTGACATTGTGAAAGTAATAATTCAATAATTTTGTGATTTCTTTGTATTTCCATTGTGAATTCATGCAAAATATAATTTGTTACGATAATAATCCATATGAAGTACAGTTATTTGCTAAATTAGAAGCACTTGTGAAAATTAAACCATTCCTGTTAGCCTAGAGGTTAAAAGCATTGGGCCAGTAACCAACAGGTTGCTGGTTTGAATCCCAGAGCTGACTAGGTGAACAATCTGTTGATGTGCCCTTGAGCAAGGCAATTAACTTTAATTGCTTCTGTAAGTCACTCTGCATAAGAGTGTCTGTTAAAAAAATGCTAATTATTATTATTTATTATCAGGGGTACAACTTTCCTGCATTTCGACACTATTTAATACGACCCAAGGCCCTTCTAGGTGTCTGTAGTTACATCAATAAAAAAGAAAGCAAAAGTGCCCACGGTCATCAAGCTAGGTAAGAGATATTAAATATGTTAAAGTGATTGATAAGACTGAACTAGATCTAAAGTAATAACAAATATTAACCAGTAATGAACAACTGTTCAAAAAATGAAGTACAAAGACTTAACTTTTAATTATCTTTATTAAAACATCCTCGATGTCAAATTCCAGCCAGCCCGAGCCGCCTGCACGCCTGACCCACAACAGTCTAGTCATTAACTCAACTCTCTCTCCAAAACAATTTCCTTCCAACCTTAAAAAAAAAAAAAAAAATCCCAACGGAAAGGTTTGGAAACACCTACACATGCACACAGAAACAGCACATCCTCGTTATAATTCATATCATAATATTATGGTTTAATTATAGTACTGTAGAGCTCTTTTTACTTGCACACGATATAGCTGGGTCACCACATCCTGCCTCTAGCAGTCCACCGCCCTGCAGCGCCCCAACACACCCCACTCAGCTTTGGGATCTTAGTGAAACATTCCATATTGGTTTCAGATGTGTTAGGCCAAGGCCAGAGTGACAACAGTACAGCAGACCCCCAGGGCCAGGACTGAGCAGCCCAGCAGCTATATTCTATATAAATCATCCGGATCTTATGAAAGTTACCTTTAATCTTGAAATAAATATAATCTAGAGATACATAACTTGACATCTATTGTGACATTGTAGGAGGATAACCAACCTTCCAATTAATGGCAATGCATGTCTTAGCCGTTATAAATGCTAAGTTACACAGTTTCTTCTGATAACAGCCTCCAGTGTCAACATTTCCAAGCAAACAAAACCAGGGAGAAGACCATCTGTAGACATGCTGGGATAAAATAACATACTCTGGCAAAGAGTTCAGCCAGCCTTCTCCCAGGTGTACTGGGTGCAACCTGCATCATAAAAACATTCTGGGACATTAGAACATATACCGTTGGGTTAACTCGGCCGACTATTTGTCTAGGTGGCCTAGTGGTGTGAGAGAGACATGTCACATCGGGGACTAAAGATTTGATTCATTGACACCTCAGCCTGTTGATAAGTGATAATGTCATTTTCTGAGTGGATAATTCAGAAGTAATCTGTGCTGTTGAGATCATCATGGTGTACCGGCCGCGGTCTGTTAACCGCAAATAATGAGATTAGCGCCTCATGAGGCCCTGATTGAATTAGGACAAAATAACAGAGGTAGACAGTTTTAGGTTAGTATAACGGAGGGCTATAGCTACACGGTCAGCCTATCACCTTTTTGTAAAGGGATTTTGTAATTCTTCCTTCATTGCATCTCTGTGCATGATTGGACCCTTAAAATATGAATGGAAAGCAGTTTATTGTTCTTACATTTATTTACATTAGATAGAGGTTGGCTCTTGAAACATCTATCAAGCTATTTAAATGTATATTATTCATATAGAATTAGTTAAACATGTGGCACACCCTGAACTGACAAGATGGTGCAGTGAGGATGGATGTGAGGTACACTGTCAGCTGTCAACAGTCGGCTCTCCAAACAACAGTTTGTGCTGGTGCTAAATCTAAATTCTGTAATCTCATCTGCCCACTGGAGCAGGAAGCAGAACGGCAGTAAATTCACTCGTGCGATTGGGCCCAAAATGTTCAAAAGAACTCCTCCCACACTTAGGGCCACAGGGTCCAGCCTCCCCCAGTCTCAAATCAAAAACAAATCAAACTTAATTTATACCGCACATTTCGTACAACAAATTCATTTCAAGGTGCTTTACAAATAAAATAAAAGATAAAACACAAAATGTTTTCTATTTAAATTTAAAATCAAGATTGAAAATGAATAAAAAGTTAGAGAAACTAAAATAGTAAAACATCAGAGGATGAGAGGCTAAAGGATCTAAAGGAAAGGGACAAAATAAGTAAAGTAGAGAAATGGTTTAAAAGCACCCTAAGTAAAAGCATGGCTAAAAAGGAATAGTTGGGAGAGGCCTTCAGATCCTCTCCCAGGCTGTTCCAAAGGCCAGGACCTGTAGTGACTGAAGGCAGCCTCACCAAATGTTTTCTAGGCTTGGGCGGTATCCAGATTGTCATACCTTCATACCGACCATGTGCCATACCGGGATATTCGGTAATACCGAAAAATTGTTTCAACAGTATTGATGGAATTGAATAACCATCCTGTGGCTATTTCCAAATACCCCGGTATACGGTATACTGCCCAAGCCTAGTTCTGGTCATCGGGAAGTCTAATAGACCAGTGCCAGATTATCGGAGGAACCAACCCGGGCACATACAGTTGAAGTCGGAAGTTTACATACACTTAGGTTGGAGTCATTAAAACTTGTTTTTTCAACCACTCCACAAACTTCTTGTTAACAAACTATAGTTTTGGGAAGTCGGTTAGGACATCTACTTTGTGCATGACACAAGTCATTTTTTCCAACAATTGTTTACAGACAGATTATTTCACTCATAATTCACTGTATCACAATTCCAGTGGGTCAGAAGTTTACATACACCAAGTTGACTGTTCCTTTAAACAGCCTGGGAAATTCCATATAAAGCTTTAGAAGCTTCTGATAGGCTAATTGGCATCATTTGTGTCAATTGGAGGTGTACCTGTGGATGTATTTCAAGGCCTACCTTCAAACTCAGTGCCTCTTTGCTTGACATCATGGGAAAATCAAAACAAATCAGTAAAGAATCCTTGGGAGCAATTTCCTAACTCCTGAAGGTACCAGGTTCATTTGTACAAACAATAGTATGCAAGTATAAACACCATGGGACCATGGGACGTCCGCTCAGGAAATCAATCCCAAAACATGCAAATCAATCCCAAAACATCAGAAAAGGACCTTGTGACGATGCTGGAGGAAACAGGTACAAAGATATCTATATCCACAGTAAAACAAGTCTTATATCGACATAACCTGAAAGGTCGCTCAGCAAGGAAGAGGCCACTGCTCCAAAACCGCCATAAAAAAGCCAGACTACGGTTTGCAACTGCACATGGGGAAAAAGATCATACTTTTTGGGGAAATGTCCTCTGGTCTGATGAAACAAAAATAGAAGTGTTTGGCCATAATGACCATCGTTATGTTTGGAGGAAAAAGGGGGAGGCTTGCAAGCCGAAGAACACATCCCAACCATGAAGCACAGGGTTGGCAGCATCATGTTGTGGGGGTGCTTTGCTGCAGGAGGGACTGGTGCACTTCACAAAATAATGGCATCATGAGGGAGGAAAATTATGTGGATATATTGAAGCAAGACATCTCAAGACATCAGTCGGGAAGTTAAAGCTTGGTCTCAAGTGGGTCTTCCAAATGGACAATGACCCCATGCATACTTCCAAAGTTGTGGCAAAATGGCTTAAGGACAACAAAGTCAAGGTATTGGAGTGGCCATCACAAAGCCCTGACCTCAATCCCATAGAAAATGTGTGCGCAGAACTGAAAAAGCATGTGTGAACAAGGAGGCATACAAACCTGGCTCAGTTACACCAACTCTGTCAGGAGGAATGGGCCAAAATTCACCCAACTTATTGTGGGAAGCTTGTAGAAGGCTACCCAAGTTTGACCCAAGTTAAACAATTTAAAGGCAATCCTACCAAATACTAATTGAGTGTATGTTGAATTGTGAATTGTGAAAAACTGAGTTTAAATGCATTTGACTAAGGTGTATGTAAACTTCTGACTTCAACTGTATCTTAAAAGCACATCAGACATGTATTCGGGTGCAAGGTTTCCCCTCCCCCAGCCTCTCCCAGGCTTCCCTGGAGATTGACTGTATCTACAGGACTAAAATAGAGGATGTATCATTTTGTCCTCCTTGGGGGTTTTGGAATTTAAAAGACAACTTTCCGGAAAGACGATATATCTGGGATGGGTAACGTATTGAGAACCTGTTTTATCTGTTGTTGTTTTCTGTACTTTATTTATTTTATTTCCACAAAAAATGTTATCTTTGAAACTAGTGAATCGGTTGACAGCCCCATTCGCATAGGGTGACATTCCTGGGAGCTGAGGGTAATTTATATGTGAAGAAAACCAGAAAGTTCTGCTTTGCCTTGCCTACAGTCTGAGCAGGTTTAAGTGATGTTTTGTGCAAACGATAAGTAACGTCCATCAATTATTCAACGCTCACTCCGTATTAATGAAACTGTACAATATATGCAATATTTAGGTGGATTAATTTTTTAAGATGAGAAAAACAGAGGTGGTGGTTCATATTCAGTGTGAGCTCTGGCACTATAACTTACATCTGACTGGTTGATACTCTCGGGAAATCTTAAATAACACTGCCTCTTACATTGTTGAGTAACACTTAATTTGAACCCTGGATATGATGAATCCTGCAGTGAGAGGGAGAGGGAGAGGGAGAGAGAGGAGAGCGAGAGAGAGAGAGAGAGAGAGAGATAGAGAGGGAGAGAGTGAGAGAGAGAGAGAGAGAGAGAGAGAGAGAGAGAGAGAGAGAGAGAGAAGAGAAAGAGAGAGAGAGAAAGAGAGAGAGAGCCTGGTTGGAGATATTTTGCAGTCTCATAAGATCCCATTTCTTCCAGATGAACGCTCTAGTTATAAAACTAGGCTGTTGGGAATCTATTTTGGTCTACAGGATAGGCCTATCTATAGATATCCCAAACAAATTAATTATGCAGCCCATGACAGCTTACAAATGATCAAGAGAAGAAATCACTTTGCTTACTGTGCAATCATCTAATGTACCTTCATACTGTGAGACAATCACTGAACATATCTGGATAACAAACTGAGGCTTTAAATCATGTTTATAAGAGCAGAAGCAGTGTTGAGCAGACAGAACACCACAGCACAGTATACCACACTGCACAAACATATACTTAAACACAGGGGTTCCCAAACCTTTCCACTCAGGCCCCCCTTCCAGCATTGGGGAACATCACGCGCCCCCCCCCCATGTCTATTTCTATGGGCAAAATCACTGTTTATGACACAAACTGCTCACACCCTTTTTTTTCTCCACTGCAATTCTACACATTTTGTCATGGGGGGCCACAAACATCTCGCTGTTTAAAACCTCATTTTCTTGTAATTCTCTACATTTTGTCTAATGTCTAAGTGACTCAAACATTACAACAAAATCTATAAGCTAAAAAAAAACTCCCTAAAAA